>NC_136617.1:8372900-8665400 GCF_933228915.1 Telmatherina bonti | reverse complement strand
AAGAACGGGATATTTTACCAGATGTTGCTTATAGCCAACCAGGTTTGCAGAACCTACCTGTGGAGTGACTCCCAGCAATATTTTTACATTAATGATGCATCATGTGACTTTTTATCCAGAAGATCCCTTGAAGTTGGACTCATGTTTGTCTTCTGAACATCCGCTGCTTTCTTCTTCTTCTGCTCTGACATGCAGCAACGCCACAAGCTCCACAACAAGAATCTTTCTGATTGGATTATTTTTATGTCTGGATTTCTGAGATTGTTTCCATCCCTTCTTAGTCTTTTACCGACGGCCTGAAGCTCAGTTTGCGTGATCGCTCAGCAGCCTCCACAGCTGCCACTTGACTAGAAATGCTCGCTTCGCCTCGGGCTGCAGCTCTACCTGGCTCTACCTTTATTATATTGTGTTTTACTTTGTTATTGTTTATGGATTCCAGTTAACCTGTTAGCTATAATCTGCCATGTTTACATCTGTTGCTTATAGATGTTAATGAATACTTTCCTGTCAAATAAACTAATAAATACCAAAACATTTCAAGACTTTTAAAAAAGCTTAAAATGCGTTGTTCCTGTTCTTTTAGGTGAAGAATAACCAAGCCTTGTTCAAGGTTTATATGTAAGCACTTAGATGAATATATAAATATGTGTCTCCTGAAAGAATGTCTGCATTCATAAATGCAGAAAAACATCAGCAGCCTTGTTGGAAAAGAACTGTTTCCACCTGATGGCACCTTTTAGAGAAACGAGTGAAGATGAGAAAATAAAAGTGAATAAAATGAGTTGAAGTGTTAAAGAATGGAAAAGTAGACGTGGAATAAATAAATGAAGAGTAAAATCGATGCTTGATATGACTGATGCTTTTTATCTTTTCATTTAATTAAGTGTGTATTCTTTAAATTTGCACAAACGGGCAAAAAATGAGCCTTGTGTTTGTGTGTGTGTGTTTGTGTGTGTGTGTTTTGAGGGGTTCTCTGATATTAAATCAGCAGATTAGACTGAAGTTCACTGACCAACCTTTCGCAAAGAACATGAAGAATTGCTGAATATTTGAAGAGGACGTTTTAGTCAGATGTCATCATGATGTGTGTGTGTGTGTGTGTGTGTGTGTGTGTGTCAGATGGAGCATGGCATGTGTGGCATGAACGATGTTGGACTTGATGCTTTGACACAGACCGTAAAGCACAGAGGTGGAAGTGTGAAGATGTCAGGCTGCGTGAGTGTTGGTGGGGGGGCGACACAACGTGACTTCATCCTGCCTGCCTGAAGAAACACCAACATGTCAACTTGAGAGCAAACTCCGTCCTGCAGGTTTTAGATGTTTTCTGTCTCCAACACATCTGATTCCAATCCAACGGATCCAACGTCTTGTTAAGGTCTCAACAATGTCCCTTCAGTGTGAGTCAGGAGTGTTGAAGCAGGGAAACATCTAGTAACCTGCAGGATAGCAGGGTGGGAGCGTCGCAGAGGAGATGCTTTACAAACCAGAGCCCAGTGCTGTTGTGAGGATTTCAGCCTGCTTTGGACCAAAGTGGTGGCAGACAGTCTCGAGGTCCAGCTCCTCCATTTTCTCCCTGCTGGAGGTAAAGATGAAGCCACGCTTCCGGGTTCTCCGTGAGTCAGCCTCCGTCTCGTCTGCAGCCACAAACAACCAAGCAATCCTGTTTGTGACGCCAAAGTTAGTTAGTAAAGCTTTTTTTATTGCCAGAATCATGTTGCTGTGGAGCGAAAAGGAGGCACAGTTTTTCCATTTACGTTCAATAATCCATCTTTAGATCATTCTTTATCGGGGCAACACAGTCCATGCAGCAAAGAAAGGCTTGAACCTTCAACAAAAACAGCAAATGAATGGCAAAAGTGAAATATTTGAATCTGAACAGTGAATTTTGATGCTTTTGATTGATAGAAATGTGCAATTTCCAGATAATTTGACATGTAAGTGATGCTGGAGGACGTTGTATTCGCTCCTTTCGTAGAGACGGGCTGACACTGTGCAGAAGCTCCAGCTTTAGACGTTCAAATGCATTAAATTTGTCCAATTTTATCATTTGACAGCTGCTGGCAATCTCCCAGATAAAAGCTGACAACTGACATCATGACAGCCTGACAGAAAAAAAGAAAAAGCTGAAAACAAAACAGCTGTGCTTCATTGCCTTTTATTAGTATGTGATTTGGATGTTAATGTGGATGAGTGAGCCTCCTGTTTACACTGCATGGCTGTCTACATGGGGAAGCGCAGCATAAACAGGCAAATGCCACAAGCCTCTAAATGTCAATTAAGTGTGATTCATCTCTCTGGAGCTTGGGAAGGAAAGCAGAGTGTGGCCATTCATTTAACCGCCTCCCCTCTTTGACTTTCCATTACGCTCAGCTGATGCTCCAGCATGGAACAGCAGAATAAGTGGCAAATTGTGGGATCATTGGGGTTGCAAGCATATAATAGAAAGAACTGAATAGATGAGGCTCATCGTGGTGCATTGACACTAATTTCCCCAACAGCACGACATGCACATGTTTAATACGCAGCCAGAAGACGGCTCTGGGATTCAACTGGAAACACACTCTGCTACTGGGAGTTGTCTTCACAGCAGCATGTATGTCTGTCAGATCTACATAGATATATAACAGAAAGGCAAGCTGGTCCGTCACCCACCCACCCACCAGGTCTCCTGGATGGGGTGGGGTGGTTGGGGTCCTCCACCAGAGTCCTGGTCCTCTTCAGTCTCTGAGCTGATCGTAGGATTCGTCTCTTCTGGACGGAGATGTCTGATGTTTCTTCACGCTGTTGAAACCACTTCTCCAGCGTGGGGGACACGGCCCCCCATCGCTCCGATGACCGCCGGTACTCTGGGGGACACGGCCCCCCAGCGCTCCGATGACCGCCGGTACTCTGGGGGACACGGCCCCCCAGCGCTCCGATGACCGCCGGTACTCTGGGGGACACGGCCCCCCAGCGCTCCGATGACCGCCGGTACTCTGGGGGACACGGCCCCCCAGCGCTCCGATGACCGCCGGTACTCTGGGGGACACGGCCCCCCAGCGCTCCGATGACCGCCGGTACTCTGGGGGACACGGCCCCCCATCGCTCCGATGACCGCCGGTACTCTGGGGGACACGGCCCCCCAGCGCTCCGATGACCGCCGGTACTCTGGGGGAAACGGCCCCCCAGCGCTCCGATGACCACCGGTACTCTGGGGGACACGGCCCCCCAGCGCTCCGATGACCACCGGTACTCTGGGGGACACGGCCCCCCATCGCTCCGATGACCGCCGGTACTCTGGGGGACACGGCCCCCCAGCGCTCCGATGACCACCGGTACTCTGGGGGACACGGCCCCCCAGCGCTCCGATGACCGCCGGTACTCTGGGGGACACGGCCCCCCAGCGCTCCGATGACCACCGGTACTCTGGGGGACACGGCCCCCCATCGCTCCGATGACCACCGGTACTCTGGGGGACACGGCCCCCCATCGCTCCGATGACCGCCGGTACTCTGGGGGACACGGCCCCCCAGCGCTCCGATGACCACCGGTACTCTGGGGGACACGGCCCCCCAGCGCTCCGATGACCGCCGGTACTCTGGGGGACACGGCCAGATCTGGCTGGGTCTGGTTGGGTCTGGCAGGGTCTGGCTGGGTCTGGTTGGGTCTGGTTGGGTCTGGCAGGGTCTGGCTGGGTCTGGTTGGGTCTGGCAGGGTCTGGCTGGGTCTGGTTGGGTCTGGCAGTGTCTGGCTGGGTCTGGTTGGCTCTGGTTGGGTCTGGCAGTGTCTGGTTGGGTCTGGTTGGGTCTGGTTGCCTCTGGTTGGGTCTGGCAGTGTCTGGCTGGGTCTGGTTGGGTCTGGTTGGGTCTGGCAGGGTCTGGCTGGGTCTGGTTGGGTCTGGCAGGGTCTGGCTGGGTCTGGTTGGGTCTGGCAGTGTCTGGCTGGGTCTGGTTGGCTCTGGTTGGGTCTGGCAGTGTCTGGTTGGGTCTGGTTGGGTCTGGTTGCCTCTGGTTGGGTCTGGCAGTGTCTGGCTGGGTCTGGTTGGCTCTGGGTCTGGTTGGGTCTGGCTGGGTCTGGCAGTGTCTGGCTGGGTCTGGTTGCCTCTGGTTGGGTCTGGCAGGGTCTGGTTGGGTCTGGCAGTGTCTGGCTGGGTCTGGTTGGGTCTGGCAGGGTCTGGCTGGGTCTGGCTGGGTCTGGTTGGGTCTGGTTGGGTCTGGCTGGGTCTGGCTGGGTCTGGCAGGGTCTGGTTGGGTCTGGCTGGGTCTGGCAGTGTCTGGCTGGGTCTGGTTGCCTCTGGTTGGGTCTGGCAGGGTCTGGTTGGGTCTGGCAGTGTCTGGCTGGGTCTGGTTGGGTCTGGCAGGGTCTGGCTGGGTCTGGTTGGGTCTGGCAGTGTCTGGCTGGGTCTGGTTGGGTCTGGTTGGCTCTGGTTGGGTCTGGCAGTGTCTGGCTGGGTCTGGTTGGCTCTGGTTGGCTCTGGTTGGGTCTGGCAGTGTCTGGTTGGGTCTGGCTGGGTCTGGCTGGTCTGCCTCTGGTCTTACAGGACCATATCCCTTCCATTCTCCACTGCCTGGGGAGGATGTACTGTGGCCGAGGTAACAGATGTGTGTACACCATCCTGGCTACTTGGTCATGTTGGTCCATGTTTCCTTCTCCTTCCTTCCTTCCTTCCTGCGATGATGGGAAAAGTTTTCTGGCACTACTAACCATCTGCTCTGGACTAAGGTTGTTCTACTTTTCAGCATTTCCATGACATTACGCTTTAATTTCCCTGGGACAACTTAAACGCTTCTGTTGCAGAAATAAACCATCATTTTCTCCCGGTTGGTTTTGAATTGTATGAGTTGTGTTGCAGAGATGTTAATGAGCAGAAATGACTTCTGTGCCGTGATGTTCAGATGAAACCTTGCAAAGAACTGAAGCTTTGCATCAAACATGTGGAAAAAATGGTTATTTCTGCAGGTTTTCATGCATAGTGAAGCAACCTGCTGGTTAGCTTCAGGTTTACTAGTTAAAATCGGACTTTATATTTATAATATTCGTCCTCTTCTTGAACATTGTTTTATCTGTGCAGCTAAACTGTAAGAAATGCCGATCGCCTCCCCTTTGGCAGGATCAGCGAGTATATCCGACGCTAGTATCGTTATCGGCTGGACTCCACTTGAGGTTGAACTTTTGTGCTAAATCTGAGACGTGAATGTCAGGAAAACATGTCTGTTGGAGCTGCATGTTTACCAGGAACTGAAACGCGAAGCTCCAAGACACACAGAAACAAACCAGCTTGTCTGAATGCAGAACAAAACTTTCTCCTCCTCTTCATCATCTCGTCTTCCTGAGCCAGTCAGCTCGGCGTCCGTTGGGCCCTCTGGAGCCCGACTCTGAGGATATGAATCATCTCTGATATCTCATACTCTCTTACAAGATATGACTTTTTGAGCGTTTTCCAGCTTCTCTGTCTTGTGGTCTTGGTTCCCTCCTCCAGCATACCCCTGTCGCTCCGTTGCCTGCAGGCTCTCTCTGCTTTAGTTGTTCCTTTAGCCCCTTTACTCTCATAAATCCTTTCCAAAGTTTCTCTCTCTGGTATTATTTTATTTTCCTCCGGCTTCTTGTACACTTTCCACATCTCTTCCTTCTCAGTTTGTTTAATCCGACCACGTCCTTCCTCTGTTGCCCACTTCCTCCTCTCCTTCTACACCCCACACACCACAGGACTGGTTTCATTGGCCACTATGGATAACCCAGATGTGTGTATTTTCTGATTAGTGAAATAAGAGTATTGGTGTGTTTTATTTGTGAGAAGAGAAAGGAGGAGGAGGAGGAGGATGTAGTCGGGGAAGAAGCAAACTACTCTTTTTTTCCCTTTGTGGTTACTTTTGTTATTATGACATTATAGAAAAACAATCCTGACCATATGTGCGTGCATGTGCGTGCATGTGCGTGCATGTGAGACGGAAGTGGATGTGTAACCTGTGTGACAGCCGACTACCACCCTCAGGGTGCAGACTTTGGTTCAGTGGCTGATTCAGGCTCGTAAGCTCTGGCATAACAATGAGATGCTGTGATTTCTGCATCAGCTCCGACATACACTAATCCCACACACACACATGCTAAGCATATGACTTTGCACTAAAAATTCATTCTTGCGCGCATTTGTGGTCATGTGGATGCATGCATGCTGTAAATCCACAGCAACCCAGCAGACCCTGCAGCACGCACACACACACACACACACACACACACACACACACACACACACACACACACACACACACACACACACACACACACACACACAAACACCGGTGGACACGCCATTCTTTTGTTGGTGCGACTGTGTTTTACAGCTGATTTGCAGGCTAAATCCCGGCCAGCCCATTCACCTCCACGCAGCCGCATGTAACTTATTGTCCTAATCAATCCCTCGCACACTAAGAGGCTTTTTCAGGGAACCACCCGGGGCTAGCTAGCGGTTAGCGAGTGCTTATCCCCTTTTCTTGTGGGGAGAGTAAGAGGCTGCCTCCCTACGAGAATTTTATCTGTCCATGCACAGAGGCAGAGCAGAGAGGAAAGCAAGCGAGGGGGAGGTAGAGGAGAGAAGACCTTGGTCAGAGTTGATCTGGGGTCAGCGGTGAGTTCATGGCACGGGCCGTGGATTGCTGCATGAGTCATCAGTTAAAGGGGTGGAGCAAATGGAGGAAGAAAGGATTAAAACTAAACAAGGTTAAAGAGACTAAAATGAGCAACAAAAGGTTTGAAGCCGAGGCTCATTTATGGCGACATGATTTGATCTGAAGCCACAAACAATCAAAGACTCTTTAAAAAATGTCACTTTTAGCCTGGTGCGATTGTTTTTTTGGATGCTGCCAAACACACTGAGCTGCTGGATTGGGACCAGATTGCATTATGAAAGGATTACAAGTTCTGCGTTTTTTTTTTTCTGCTCTCTCTGATCCTCGCTTTTTGTTTTCCTTTCTTCCCCAGTTTGAACCGTTTTCTTTCTCCCACTCATGATTACAAGCATTACAAGTTCATTAAAGTCTGTTAATCTTCACAATACAGCATGTGAGATTTGTTTGTTGCACACATTTCCATCTTCAGCGCATCCTGCCACGAGCCAGGGACGAGTCCCGTCAGCTTTAACGGACTCTGTTGGCACGGCGCCGGAACCGCACCGCACAAGGCAGTTTTAAACATGATTCAACATTACTTTTGGAAACATGTTGTTTTGCAAAAGTGCTTTTACAAGCAACTGTCAGAAGGATAAAATGAATTTTCTGCCACATCGTGTTTCGTCTGTCAAATCCGTCTGTATTCCAATCGAGGCTTGGATCTGAAAGCGTGTAGATCCTTGACAGAATGGTAGCAGCATGGAGCTCATGTTATACAAGAAAGTGGGTGTCACAGCAGTGTGGTGACACTTTCATTTACAAAAGCATAAGAGGAGAAAGAACACATGGAAAGGCTACTGCACAGTGGAGGCAGTCAAATGCACAATAGGAGATGAATTTTAGGAAAATTAAAGCTGAGTATTTTGGGAAAGCAGGTGCTGCACGGTGCTGAGATTCTGCATGGCTCTGACCCAAAGCCTTTCATCTCTGTTACGGTTTGAGCAGCTCCTCTGGTTTGCTTTCAGTAGAGCTGCGTTAACGGCTACAGGTGCCGTCTACTGAACTCTAAACGGATAAAAGGAGCTGCAACCTGAGCGGCTGTGGCGTTCCTGGAAGCTCGACCCCTAGTGACGGCTCCCTGCAGATGTTCTTTCTTGTAATGAGAAGGGCTGTAATCAGAAAGAGCTGGCTGAGACTCTGCCTGAGGCTTCTTAGCACAGTTTTGTTCTTCCTCTTTAATGATTCTTGGTGGAAAAAACTAAACAAGGTGAAGAGAAAATATTAATCGCAGTCAGTTTATTTAACAACACCTGATTATGACAATGTTGGTTTTTTTTATGCCAGCATGTTCACTTCTGCTTTCTTGGATGATTGCATAACTTCCTCTCCTCCTTGTCTCCTTTTGTTGCTACAGGTATCGTTGCTCAGAAAGTGCGAGTCGAGGAGAAGCTGGAGGCGTATCCCACAGAGTCGGTTAATCTGCGCTGCCAATTTGTCGATGGAGGAGGGACCAAGCTCACACAGGTTGGCAGATAAGAGCCTTTTTCTGCTCCGAATGGGAAATGGTGTGGTGCAGATTGCGGGCTTGTTTGGAGATTGATCAGATTCTTCTGCAAAATGTTTGAAAGTTTTAGAATAAGAAATGAAAACAGTGAAAACAGAAGCAGATTGAGGCTTTTCTAAGACTTCAGCCCTCCAGGAGAGCAGCAGTTTGGGGCTTTTTGTGGAAACTTGAGCAGCAACCGAAGCACAATAAGCCTGATGAAAAGTGACCACATCATCACAAGGAGAGACATTGAATAGTAGCGCTTTCATGCTCCATGACTGGGAACACAGTCTTTGTGTCATGTCACCAGTTTTGATGTTTATGCCAGAAACTAGAATAATACACTGTAAAAAAATTAGAAGCGACTTTTTTAAATGAAGCAAATAAAATGAAAACATTTGACAACATATTCAGAATGGAAAGTTTTATTAAAGTAACTAAAAGAAAGATTAAATTCCTCATTTTATACAAAAGCAATCCTCTAAATAATGTGTGTGTGTGGATTTCTTGTAGCGTCTGATCCGAGATAACAGCAAGTGGCATTTACCGTCTCTCCTCATCAGCTAATCCTGCAGGTTGTTTTTTATTGGTTTTAGGTCAATAAATGATCAGCTAACCATTTAGTGGATATGCTGATGTATGGATCTCATTTTATCCCCTGTTTGGAGCTCTCAGGCTGAACCTCCTTGGTTTCCTTTCCATAAAAGCTCTGAAAACACGGAACCATCCCAGGATAACGTGGCTTATCATGCTTTGTTAAAACTTGCTAAATGAAACCTCAGCTTGAGTGCATGCTGTCAGAAAAGTGAAAAAAAGGGAAACTGAGACAGGTATTTTTAACACAAGCACATTTTTTCCTTGAAAGGTGATGCCGTAAAGAAATGTGAAAGTACTGCAGTACGCCAGATTCAGACTTGTCTAAAACCTCCACAGTTTCATTCACATTTCTTCAACAAAATAAAACCTTGTATAATTAACTGATACATAAAACCCCATGAATTAACTCAGAAGAGTGAATTTATCAGCCGCATCTTGCAAATTTAAAATCCTCCATCTTAGTAGAGCAGAGGCCGGGCAAAGCCCAGCGGTGTTAAGGAAAGCATGAGAAAAACAAGAGCAACAACGGGGTAAAAGGAACTCAAACAAATCAACTCTTATTTGACATTTCTTTCACAATATTTATATGATGAATAAAAAAAAAAACCACACACACCTCCCTGTTTGTATATCACAGTTTAATCAGGGAAAACAGATGCTTCCTGCAGCCCAGGAGCCAAGACATCTTTTTCCTACAGTAAGGTCTGGAGATCTTCACCAGAATTCGGCATATAGAGTACGTGCTACTGGTACGTTCACAGCAGCGTAGTCTCGGAGACAGTTTGATAGGGCCGAATCCCACAGCGTTAGCTTTAGCATCACACAGCTAGACCTGATCGCTAGGGGGCGATATTCTCTGGGGAACAACTGACCAAAGAGAAAGAAAATCCTCATCATCAATTGGCCAGGACCAAACATGAGTCGTTCACCGCAAGTAACAACAAAGCTAAATTAAATTTATTGGGCATTTTGTTAGTTTTTAAACTGGTTTTCACATGAATCTGTTCTGCTCTTAGAGCAGCAGGAGAGGCAGCGAGCTTTCTGGGATGTTACATGCAACGTCACTTCCTCTTGGGTGGACTACATCAGTGTTTTTCAACCACTGTGCCATGAGAGGTCATCAGGTGTGCCCTGAGAAATCACCTGATTTCACCTAATTGGTCAAAAGAGCAGCTCTGTGTTCATCCAAACAGGCCCCAGTGAAAGACAATAAAATTCCTTCTTGTGTTTATCTGATTTCTATTCAAGAGGCTTTGACAAGATGGACTTTATATTAATTATATGACCTTTTTTTTTTTTAAAAAAAAACCAAAACATTTTGGTTTGTGGTGTGCCTTGTGATTTTTCAGGGGAAAAAAAAGTGTCTTGGCTCAGAAAGGGTTGAAAAACACTGGACTAGATGATCCGTTTGCTGTCAAACTGCAAGCAAACTTCAACAGGTTTCACTTGCAAGTGAACCAAGATTGCAGGATTCCACATCGGAGTCTGAACGTGAATTCACTCTGCTCGAAACTAGCCTTGTTCTCTGAGGGTTTGTTGAACCAAACCAGTGTAAAACTGCTCTTCACTGCCAAATGTTTACAGTGGAAATGGAGAGTATTCCACATAGAAAGTGTAGCAGTTTGTTCTGATATTATTATCCACTCTTTCAACACTCTTTGTTCTGTTATTGGCTGATGGCGAGACACGTCTACTACCCAGGAGCAACATCATGTCTTCCTCTATGGTCCTTTTAAGGTGTTCCTTATTTCAAAATCAGATGCTCTAATAAAGCCGATGCTAAACTTTTAGAGCTCAGAGGATTCTTACTTCACACATGGTATTTTCAGTCCATTCAAAGATACCGTTGTAAAAATGGTGGGACAATTACGGCAGCTAAAAGAAAAATATGGGTCTGCACACCAGCGGTATCTCCAAATATGTTTATTAAGACAACAGAAAAGTGATGATTTATGCCACGGCCTTACCTCAAACGTCTAGCAGCTGCCATGTATGAGGACTCTCAGTAAGTTAGTGGGTCTTCTAAGAGAATAAAACCAGTAATTAATTTAGTAAAGTGATTATATACCAATAGAAAAACAGTTTTTAATTATATATTCATTTTGTTTTTATTGACTTTCGATTTTTTTTTGCAGAAATCTGTAAATAAGTTCTGAATCTCTGTCGTCCACCTGTTTTGTAAAGCAGTTTTGTATGTATGAAGATTAGACTGATGATTGTTGACTGATTAATCAACACTGAAAGGACGTTTCAGGGATGGATGGAATATTTAGCTGGTGGCTTCGTAACCTCTGCCATCACTGCCAATCACACACAGACACGCACAACTCCACAAACAAATCAATGTAATGTCATCGCATCACACATCTGTCCAATCTTTTAACTTTAAAACCTTCAATTTGCATTAAAACCAGGCGTCAACACCCCAGCGAGCAAACATAACAGCCTGTTTCTGCTCAGTTACAACACACACATGGACACTGCAACACTAAACAACAAAAGTTCTGCAGTCCTGTTGATCCACATCTATAAAATTGGCAAATTATCAGTGTGGTCACCACATATTTCGTATTGTGTATTGTGTTCGGCATTTAAGATAAATGGAGGGAAAACAGGCGCAGGACTCATTAGCATATTAATACATGCAGTCCTTTAAACTCTATTCCTCAACCTGCAATTCCACACATGGTATTTAAACCAGCTCAGCATGCTTAGTCATTTATTCTTAAATAAATGACGAAGCTAAATGCTGGGAAAGACAGGCAGGCTGATAAACATTCCAGAATTTAGCTGCAGTGATGAAAGAGTTTAATGCCACCAACCATTTATCTTCATCAGGCTGGTTCTTGATGCCCCACACAACACTGTGGGCGTTAACTCAGCAGCAGTGTGGGCTCGGTGAGTGCACACAAAGGGTGAACTGTGTGGCTTTGTGTTGCAGAAGCATGGAAACATGGGGATTTTTCATGCTTTCTGTGCTATAATAGACCACACTGACAGACTGTGTGTCTTTGAAGATGCTTGCTGTCGTTGTTGCATTCAGAAAAGCGAGAACAAAAGACGAACTCAGATCTTACCTACTCTCGCTTCTCCTCTCTGAGTGAGACAGAAAATTGAGTTGTCAGTTTTGGGAAGTTTCGTAGCTGGACACATCGGTAATTACGCAGCTTATTTTGAAGCAGACTGATTATCGCAGCCTCCCAGAAATGACATCAACACACACACACACACACACACACACACACATTTTGCACTGATCACACTGCCTGTTTCCAAAGTAAACAACGTGTCCAAGGCAGAAAGTTTCATCTGTTAATTAGCTGTTATTACCAAGCCGTCTCTGCTTTCTGCAAACTGCCAGATACCTGTTTCTGCTACTGCTAAAGAAAGATCACTTACAAAACCATTTAATAAATTATTCACCCACTATCACCCAGCATGACATTTAACTCCCGACTGCCAAACACATCTGCTGACAGTGGCTGGCAGCCATGTTGTTGAAGGAGCTAAGCTACTGGGACTGCTTGGCCCAGGAGAAGGTTGACGCGCCACTTCGCCGTACACTGTCTTATCTATCGTTGATTTTCCATTTAGATTCTTTCATTGCAGGTTTAGTCGTATTTATCCCTTGATGGTGCATAATTGTGGCCAACAAACAGTGTCAACTTGCACCCTTGTGGTCAAAAACCCTTCGCCCTTTCGAGTCAAACATCTGTTTACCCAGTGGCGTCTTACCCTTACACACACGTTACCTGCCCAGGTAACATACAGCGCCTCATAACAGCAACAAGTTGAATAACAGGTAAACAATTGGCTTCTTTACATACAGTTTCTGAGCCATTTTGTGTCACTTTCTGTGAAACATTTTGCTCCAAACCCTGTTGAACACAGTCTGATGTGTGTCTACTTCCCCCTAATAGATACACTATAATAACCTTGACATATCTTTGACATGGAGGATTCTTCACACCCTCTCCACAACACAGCCAAGAAACAACAAAGTGTGTTCAGTGAGAGGCTTCTTCAGGTCCGATGTAAGACTGAAAGATCATTCCTGCCAGCAGCCTCCGGAACAAGACCTCCTCAAATGAATTATTATTATATACTACAATATTGAATTTCCCTTTGGGGATTAATAAAGTATTTTTCATTCATTCAAATCACATGGGTTGCTACATTTTGTCAAGAGCCAAAAATAGACCTCATATAAAAAAACAACATTTTTTCCCTTATTTTTCATAGGTTGTGCTTAAAAGGGTAAACAGCTGTTATAGCTTCTGTGTAATCACTTTACTAAAACAAAGGTAATATTTTTATGCTCTTGAAACAACAATTTATATCTACTTGCAGCAGTTTTACATAGATGGAACCTGCATAACTGTGCCAACATTTTTACTACGGTGTCTCTGATAGGACAAACGATGCCATGTGTCTAAAGAGAACCCTCTCAGCTTTAAAACTGCAGAACCATTGCTAGGTGCTGGAACAGCTAATGCTTTAAAAGGCATGCAGACAAAGAGAGGACACATGTATACATTTCTAAAATAGTAACACCCAGTAAAGTCATCTACTTGCAGATGAACAGAAGTTTATGTCTGGAAGAATTTTGTCCACCGACAGCCACCATCCATTCACAGTTTTGCTCAAATTAATTTCTATACCCATCTTTACCACTAGATGTCACTATGTTGTTATAAACGGCACCTTTAAAGCAAAAAATATCCAAAATAAACTAAAGGCAATAATAAGCAGTGATTTGTCAGTTCAGTAGTTATGATAAGAAATAACAGACGTTCTTTTTTATTTTGCATTTTATTGTATGAAATAATGTCCGCAACTGCTTCTAAAAGGGTTTTTCTCGCTATCCAACCTTCTGTTGATGTAATGAATAAAAATAGGTTCTTTAAAATATCAACATGACAACTGTTTATGGAAAAGCTGCTTTAAAAATTTAATTTGTCTGATTTATCTGTTGTCAACACGTCACATGACCTGAACTGCATCTGTGCTTGAGGAGCAAAGCAGAGTCAGTCTGTGTTCCTGTTCACACATCTACAACTCCGCTTTACACTTCATTCAGAAGACTTTAAGATTTTTGACATTAGGTGTGCTGGGATTATGATTATATTTATGATCACATATCACATGCATGATGCATATGGTGGGAACAGCAGCTCTGGGATGCAGGATTTAATAGATGCATATATTTTTTGAGCTCAACTCACCTTTATTGAACGCTGTCCTGACAGGACATGGGGGTCATGGCATGCACCCAGAATGGGACGCTAACTTTGCCAGCTTAAGGAGCTCCTAAAAAGCTTCTTGCAGGGTGACTCATAATGTTTTTTCCCACAATCAGCACGTGAAGCGAGCTCCTCTGAGCTTCTGCTCCTCCTTTGCCTCAAAGTGTCATCCATTTAATAGATGTTGGCTAAATGTGTATTGAGCCATATCGCCTCCCCTTCCTGGTCTGCCACTTCCGCCAGTATTGGCTGTCAATTAGAAAACAGCAGAGAAAACTAAAATCAATCTGGTATAACATCACAGTATTCTCCCGCGGGGCAGAGTCTCATACAACCAAAGAACGTATTGATAGTTTTCACAAATCAGAAATCTGGCAGAGAAAAGCATGAAAAGGACTTTGATGGAGAGTGTGAATGAAGCAAATCTTAGATTCAGTCTTTTAAGATTTTTATCAGAAATTCTTGACATTTTGTTGGTTTATTTATTCACTTGTTTACATGCTTTTATTAATTTAAGTTACAGATTTAAAACATTTCTATAAATATTCAGATAAATGTGAAACATGAGTAATGTGCAACATTTTGTAAATACTGCAGAGTAAATCAGTTATCTTGCATTAAAGTACTGCAGGTCCCTAATTAATGGATAAATAAACCCACCAACAGTGAATGCAACAAACATGTTTGTCTTTTAAATTGCAGAAATGCAACAAGGATTTATGTTCTTTCCACAGATGATGTAAAATAATTCAATAAATAGTCAGAATCTGAAGTAATGCAAATGTGTCAATACAATCCTGGATGAAAAACAACACGACAAATTATTTTTTTTTATGTTTAATTGTCATATTTACTTTTTAAAAAAGAAGTTGAATAAATACAGAAGCAGTGTGTGAAAAATGATTCAGCCGGTTCCTCTGGCAGGAAAAAGTTCAGTAAATCAGACTGATTCATTGTGCAGAACTTCATCGGCTGATGGATCTATAGGAGTCAGGCATGTTGGAGCAGGGAAACACTGAAAACCTGCTGGACTGCGTGATTTCAATGCTGAATATTCAGTCAAAGCTTTTAGAAAATCTGCCATGAAAGCTGTTAGCGGTTCAGGAACTTTGTTCCGTTTGGCACGAACGTCAAACTCAGACCTTCTAAATCACTGATTTTCCTTCACACAGTGAAAAGTTTCTCTCTGCATGGAAGAACATGAACTTAAAAACTTGTTTTTACTGACTGAAAACTCTTCTTTTCAGGTGTCCTGGATATTGGAACATGTCGAAGGCCAAAGGGACAACATCGCTGTGTTCCATCCACTTTACGGGGAGAGTTTCCCAGAGTCGTCAGTCAAGGGTCGAGTTCAGTTTATCCACAAATCTCTGCAAAACCCGTCCATAACCATCAGCAACCTGAGAATGTCCGATGCCGGCCGCTACACCTGCGAGTACGCCACATACCCGACTGGAAATGAACAAGGCACGACCACTCTTGTCATGCTGGGTGAGTTGGGGACGTGTCCACGTAACACAATGCAAACTACCACTACTTGATCAGAGTAGATATGACCGAGTCCTTTTCTGCTCCACATGTGAGGCGTCGATGCGCTGAAAGCTTCAGTCATTTTGTTTCCCTGGGAAAAAAAAAAAAAAAAAAAAAAAAGTCCCTTGAAGCTGGCTTTTAAAACCAGCTCTGCTAACTGTTCAGCCTTCGCCGGCGCCTTCCCAGCCATCTGCTTATCTATAAAACAAGTTCCCAACGGGCCTCAAGTCTTAGAAGAAGTCATTTAAAGCATTGGCAAGAATTCTCAGGGTGTCTCCTTGTTAGATGTGGCATGAAAAACAAAACCGATCCTCCACTTGGATGTGGCTCGGCACGTTTCAGCCCTTCTGTGAAGACAGAACAGTTCATTTAGATAAACGTGGGGAAGGGGTTGGATCAGAGAGCCGTATGCAGAGCGAGATAAACTGGAGGTGTGTATTCCACAAGTCACTGCTTTTGTCAACCTTTACGTGTGTCTAAGTACTAGTTGAGTAAGTCTGTTTATTACAACCATGTTTTAAACAAAATGTTAAATTAAAAATGTACTAAGAATTTATTCACAACTGCTTAGTCAAGTTAAGGGACTCCTGCTTCCCTATGATCTTAACTGGACGAATTGGTTAAGAATAAATGACATTTTCTGTGTTTATTTTGTGCTATAATTGAATAACATAAGTATCCTGTGGTTAAAAGAGGATTTATTTCTCTTACTTCCACCACAGCTGCATGTTTCATGGGTTTATTGTGTATAAACACTAAACAGAAGCACATTAGGCTTTGTTAACATATATTTCAGACAATATGTTTGGAAACACTTGGAAGAAACATTGCAGATTAGCTATATTGCTTCTTTGGTTTCAGTGTAAAAATCATTCAGAAAAAAGATGGAAATTAATAAGATAAAGAAAGAAAACGGAAACGTGAAAGATTCAGAAAGAAGATGAAAATAAAAATCTCTGGAGCAAGGCAGAGTGTAAGAATGTCTTTATTTAAGTTGACATGTCCTTAATGGCCTGTTAAAAAAGCCCATGCATAGTGGCAAGTGCCTTCTTCAGGGCATTACGCCCAGAGCATTTAACAATCCATTTAGGATATGTCAGCTCACATAAAGCCATTTCTACTTGCAAAACGCCTTAGTTTAACACCCCTACCCCATCCTTACTCTGACTATATATAGAGTATGACAATATTTGAACACAGTAAAGTATTTGTATTTTCCTTTAGAGGACCTGATGGTCATTACTGTACTTTACTGTTTCCCTGATCAGATTTAGCAGTAGTTTATTTGCCTGTCATGCCGACACGTTGCTATTTCTGTGCATGAGCACACCGCCCGGACCCACCTCTGCTCCAACCGCGGTGACATTTCTGAATACTTAATCATTTCCCTTTAATTGGTGTCAGGTCTGCTTTGGCGAAGTGACTGACTTAATTACTTGTTGAGGCTCTAAACTGTCATAAACAAAAGCTGGGAATTAACATAATGTCAGAATAGCTTTCTCTTCCAGGAATCGGACCATGCAGCCGCATGGAAATAGGCCTGAAAGGGACGGGAAACAATCTTTCTTTTCGACCTTAATTATTTTCCGTTTACTAACTTTCTTCTAAGTTCAACTTCAGCATCCTTAGATAAATGGAGATGTCAACATTATTTCTGTTTGCTGCAGCCCGAGCAGATTGATAACCTTTCAAACTAATTGATCACATCATTTGTTTAGCAAAACTAGTCCATGAGAAAAGCGACATCCTTACTGTACATAAACTCTTAAAAGGATCACTGCAGCAGAAAGAAAGAAAAGTTTATCATGTTAAGTTCTGATAGAAATACAACTTTATCATAAAAGTTTATAATTAAGAAAGATAAAAGTGAAAAATCTGGTCACAGTGATGGATCAACAAGCAACCTACTTTGGGCCCAGTGTGAGCCAGCCTAAATATCATATTAGCATGATTGTCCCATTTTTATTTTTTATTCTTTTGTCTTGATTTGGAGGATGAGCAGCAGCGATGAGTATGTCCTTTACATAAGTGTCATACAAAAAGCAAAAGATTCAGCCACATTTAAGTGTCTTCAACCTCGATACAGGGTCAAACAGTGTTATAAAACAGATATGTGTGTGAGGCTGTGAAGTACGTCTTCTCAAGGAGGAAACATGAAGTGATAGATTGATGGAGGGATAAAAGGACGAGCACATCCTGGTATTCTAAGAGAAATAAGTTAGCCTGCAGATGTTAAAGGTAGAGTATGTGACATTTTTAGTATTTTCAAAATAAATCAACTAAACAAAATAACTACAATCATAATTAGACTGTCTTTTAAACATGTAGGTTCCAGTCTGTCCATATTTGATGCGTTATTAAATTACAAGTTTAATTAATGACAAAAACCCTTCTTGAATGTTTTCTGACCAGTAAAAAGAAAAGTACTTTTTTCCACCAGTAGGGGGAGTATAAGCCCATTTATTGCAGAGCGACTCTGAGCTACAGCTCACAAGCGATTCCTGCCCTCATTGGAGCTGGCAAGGAGGAGGGGTGAGGGGTGAGTTTTGCTCATTACTGCCAACCTGTGGTCGTTTGTGGAGGTAGCAGTTTTGTGGTTTTGCTCGCGACCTGATGTTTGCCACCTGGTGATGGAGAGAATCACCTTGAAATCTTACATACTCTGCCTTTAAAGTAGATGTACGTAACAGGATTTAAGACTCAGATCTGGCTAAAAGCTGCATGCAGGTGAGTTTTTACTCTGCAGTTTCATCGTCGATTATCAGCAGGCTGCGTTGGTGCAAACGATCAAAGCTGAGAACGAGGAAACTGTCGATTGCCAGAAGTGAAATTGTGTCTTTGTGTTTAGAAACTGAGTGGATGTTTAGATGCTGTCAACAGGAGGCACATCCTCTCTGTAATCAGGACCAGCTGCTGTTATTCATCCTCATGCAGGTCCTCCTGCTTCCACCTCCACTTACAAAGCAGCTTGCTGGCATTGTTCTCCTGCAGCTGAGAGCCTCCAGCAGCTTTAGGTTTGGATGTGAACATGAGTTGTTTCAGACAGCAGAAGAGCAGCGCTCACACAATAAGTGTGACCCGTACCATCGGTGTCGGTACAATGAAAAGCTCCACATCAAGGACTCCTGTCGTACGTGGAAAAGGATCTGAATTTATTTTATTTAAAAAGGATCATTTAATAATGGAACAGTTTGTCTCTGTCACCTTCATTCATCTCTTGTTGTTTAGAGTGAGATGTAATTAATTTAAGCCTTTTTTTTGTGTTGGTTTTTTTTTTTTTTTTTTTTTATAAAACTTGGATGCAGTTTCATCTAATTCATATTGATATCATTCGTGTTTCCATCTCTGAAGGCATTAAACAGCAAGAAATTTGTCATTCATGACATTGAGATGTTGAAGTCATCAATACGGCAACAATACAGACTTCACTCGAGAACAGACTGAACAGAACTTTTCAGAAAAAACCCATCCAATGCATCCCTGCTGGCCTGCAGAGGGAAGCGAGCTGCTGCGGCTGCTGGCGCCTTGCAGAAGCAGACTGGAAGATACCTGCTGGACGGTTTACTCGCCTTGTGTCTGGAGATGGGCCATATTCAGCTCTTTGGGATCAAATCTGGTCAAATTTAGCACCTTAAAGTAACTAGAGAGCAGCCATATTTCATCTTCCTTGATAGCCAATCACATTAGACTTTATTGAATTCATAACTTCTGGCAGCCAATTGTATTGAATTTTATTGGATATAGAATCACTACCAATCCAATCATGTCTCAACTTGTTTAAGTATGGATACATAATCTATTAGAACTTATTGGATGCAAGCGGCCAATCTGATTGTCTCTTATTGGGGTGTGGAGGAAAGAGTCACCTGGCAGTGGATGATAACGTTTTGAATCAGAGCCATGGAGAACTGATTATATTACACCTTATTGCATTTAAAGAAGCAACAACGACATGAAATACTATGAGATTTGAGTGACAGCACAAAGCCCGGGGAGTGGAACGGAGCAGAGGACGTCCATGAAAATAAATTAATTTACAGCATCTAAAGACATTTTTATCCATTACAAATTATCAGTGATGGAACAAACCTTAGTAGGAAAATGATTTGGAAGTCGTTTCTGTCACCTGCATGGAGGCATCCTGTTTTTATCAAAGGTGAGGCATTAGCTAACATTTAGCATAACCCAACTTTACACTGTAAAACTGTAACTAACACTTTCGTGTAAGATGAGAGAATTTTCTACGTTTAAATAGATTAAACTGAGATTCTTCTGTTTGGTAGCAAAGAGCAGAGAGTCGGCGGCGGTAAACACCTGGAGAGTCGGGCTCCTGACTTCACCCACCAGGCCTGCAACCTTGAAGTTTTAATCGACGTGAATCTGACTTTCAGCAGCCGCATCAAAGCTTCACCAAGAAGCTTTTTACCTTCAGAAACATCAACAGAATGAAAAGTTTAGTCTCCCAGAAAGACCAGTCGGAACTCCTCCATGCATTCATCTCCAGTCGACTGGATTACTGGAATGGACTTTTGACAAAAATAAAAAAAGAGCAATAAACATCTGCAGCTCATCCAGATGCTGCTGCGAGAGCTTTAACTGGGACTAATAGAACTAAACACGCCAGTTTTAACATCTTTATACTGGTTTCCAGTCAGTCACAGAGCAGATTTTAAAACAAATCCCGGAATCCATCTGTGATGTGTTCAGAGAGTGTTATAGAGCACATTGTGCATGAAATGTGTAAATAAACTCACCTTACTCATCTCTACCAGTCAGACAGACTTCATTCCACTCTGCTATTGGCTCAGTCGTGTTTCATGCTGCAGATTGCAGTCTAATGATGTTTATAACTGTACAAAATATATTGATTCTATTAGTTCATTAACATGCCTTGTCTTATGAGGAGAATCAGAATCTAATTATTGTGTTGGACATGTAAATATATAAGTTCAGCTGTCTGACAAGCATACTGTATGGACTATTACAGGTTTATTTTACACAGACATGTAATCCACTTGGGATTGTGTGGTTTTCTACATGTTTTACATTCAGTCCAAACTAAACTGGACTTGACACTTACTGGAGGTTGCTGCTTCAGAATTACAAAACAAAAACAAAGCAGTCCAAACGAATCATGAGAATAGCATGTTGGTTTGGTTTGTTTAGGGAAAAAGTAAACAAATAAATAAAATACTGTGGAACTGTCCAAGTGGACATGCTCTATCTGCTCGATCGGAGAGCAGTTTGCCAGCAGCACAATTGTCGGTTGTGTTTGTTTGCAACATTATGGGTCAACCAGAAAATACCCAGTACAAGCAAACTAAAAAGGACATATATTGTTCTGTAGTCAGACATTATTCTGTCAATAAACGGATCCCCCCTCCAGTGCTTCCATTTTGGGAAAAGGACAGCGGTGCAGTTAAATGGCCTCATCGAGCCATTAGCGTAGCTCTCGTCTAGCTTATCGGACTATTGAAATGAGAAGCAGCAGCTTGGTCGTGTCTGGGAAAACGATGATGGAAAACCTCAAACTTGACTTGTGTTTGAACTTCTGAAGAAGTGCAGCTCGCAGGATTAATGAAAGTGGTTGGAATATCGAGGTAGAGCTAAAGCTTCTGTTCTCCAGCGAGTATACAGCATCATGCTTCATATATCTGCCTCAGCGCATTAGATATGGCCCAGGAAAACATGGATTTACTTAAATTCCAGCTGCACTGTTGATCTGCATCCTCCGCTCAGGTGTTCTTTGGAGGAGTTGAAAAATGGCGTTTCAGAAGTAACCCTGTTGTTGCCAATCCCAAATTGCATCATTAATATGTTTAAATAACCAGAAATATTTAATCTATGCTTACAAAATGTCACAAATACACTTTAAGAATAATTCATTTCAAGAAAAATGATTGCATTTAAAAATGAACCCATTTTGCGTTTGAAACAAGGCGGAACGTTTGACGATGCATGACTGTACCAGGGTACACCGACAATGCTGGCGCACACGTCAGAGTTCAGCTACTAATGGAACAACTTCAGTACTACGCTTAGCGAGTTTTCAGACCTCTAGCAAGTATTTAATTGAAAAGCCAATCCCAACCTGTCATGGAGACCTGTCCGGGGTATATCCTGCATCTCAACGATGATGACTGGGATAAGCTCCAGCTTTCTTGCAACTCTTAGGACACATTTACATCAGCTGTTTTGATTCGACTCCTAGTCTGTTTGCTTGAAAAGTCCACTTCGTTTGGGGAAATGTGAATGAACCAAATGAATGCGGACTCAGTCCATTCACAAACGGCAGTCTCGGCCCGTTTCAACCGGACCAAATACAGGAAGCGGACTACAAAAAAAGTCACTCCCTGCATTTGGCGTAGCATTGCATTGTGGGTAAACACATAGCGATGGCGTTAAGGGTCCTCTGCCTCATCTGGTGTTCATACTGCGTCCATTGTTGCAGTGTATTTCTGCAGTATACTTGCATAAGACACAATAAAAACCCAAAACAGCCATAGTTTCATCTCTATGTTTAACTCACAACCGAGATTTCTTCTTTACGTGGGTCTTGTCCTCTTTTGCTAAGTACTAGTACAGCGCCTCCTCTGGTGGGAATGGGGATATGTTATTCTAATGGTTTGGCTCGTTTAACCAAAGTACAGTGTGTTCACAATCTCGACCCGTATGGATACACCCCCTTACAACTGAGCCGAGTCCCCAACCGGACTGAGTCTACTAGACTACCCTGACGTGGAATCACTGGTAAATGTTCTAACCAGTTAAAAAAAATGAATGAATGAATGGCTACCAACAAGTCTAGCAACTTTTCTGCTGTTTTTGAAGACTTTAGATGACAGGCATGCTATGCGGGTGTTGCCCTAGAACCCTCCCATCCAAATGCAATCAGAAGACATCTGATCTTCATGCAACACCCATCTCGCAGGAGACGATCGCCTCTGCTTCATGAACACAAAGGTGTTCCTTGCTGACTGTCTTACAGTCTGATATTCATGACTATTAATGCAGTCTGTGGAGGGAAACATTTAAAGTGAGACTCCTACTCGGCTGTTATTTGGGGTCAGTCATATTTTCTTTTTCTTTTCTACTGTTTGCAATTAAATACATTTTTCAACTTTCTGCTTCTATTTCTGCACAACAACAAACCAAATAGATATAAATAAAACAACCAAAGCACGTAAAGCGCAGACTTCTCTGTTTGTCTCAAGCTTAGATTTACGTCCATAAATATTAACAGCAGTCAGTGGTGAATTGTGGACACATCACACACAGAATGACTGCTGTGTGTGTGCGTGAATATTCCTGCTTTAACTCGTGACGGAGTGCACAGAACCAAGCAGAGGCTTTTCATGACGATGTCTGCAAACATTCAGCTGGAGTGTGTCAAGCTGAGAGAAGATGTTTACAAACCTGGACAGCTAAAAAAACATGAATTTTGAACTTTAACAAGGTCCAGAAGCATGTATTGATTTTTGGCTAATGTAATCAGCAAAGTAGAAAATACAAAAATACATCACTTGGTTGCCCTTCATCAAGGCACAGCACTGAAAGCACCATGTTACGGTGGAGAAAAGAGGAAACATCGATATGTGCCACCAGCTAATGCAGTCAAACTGCGCTGGAGTTTGTGTAGATGTAGTTCACCTTAAAAAGCGTCTGATTCCAGTTGGCATGTTGATAATAGTTGTTTGCTGTATTTAAGGTCACGTCAAAGTCTTCTGACAAACACAGCATTTTTACATTTACAGTTTGGCCACAAAAACGTTTTAGCTCTTAACATCCCGACAGCAGCAGAAACCATGAAGAGTAGAAAGCAGAAAAACACTAAATCGTGGAGGTGGGAATAAGTCGGGTTCTTTTTACTTGAACAAATACTCTTCTATTTCACATATCAATAAATGGGGTCAAAAGGAAGCCACCAATGTTCAGATATCTTCTGGATTCACATGGAAATGCACAGAAAATACTTTGATACCAATGTAATCCCTTGTTTTATGACTTATGTAAACTATACATACTGGTTGCCTCATTAGGTTCAACCGAGAAGTTGCTTGTTTACACAAATAAACACATATCAGATTAGGAAAGTGAAGTGAAATGACTTTGAACGTGGCGTGTTGTTGGTCTGAGTACTTATTAAGATTTTCACACAAATGCATCTCTAGTGGTTACAGAGAAGGTCTGAAGAAGAGAAAACATCCAGTTGGTGATGTCAGAGGAGAACGGTCAGACTGGTTGGAGATGATGGAAAGACAACAGGAAGTCAGATCATTCAAGTCAATTCAACTTTATTTGTATAGCGCCACCTCACAACAATGTTGTCACAGGACACTTTACATACACAAATCAACATACACATCATTTCGAGCCAATTCATACATATTCTATTGTAGAAAAGACCCTGCCACTCAACTACTTCTGCCCAGAGACTGATGACTGTTAAGCAGCAGCCAATCAGAATTCAGCTTCAGCCCCATGCGGCCTGATTGTGCCGCGCACATATAACCGAAACCTGGAATATGAGCACCTTGAATAAATCCTAGTAGAGTAGACATCTGGTTCAGTCCTTCCTTTGGTACACCCTGCAGCGGGTCAGATTCATACAGCACCCACTAGTTTCCACACCTATAATAGAAACCAGCTGATTGCATCGAGTCATGACTTTGATCCAATCCCCCATCCTGAGCTGCACGCGGCGACAGTGGGAAGGAAAAAACTCCCTTTTAACAGGAAGAAAACCTCCAGCAGAACCCGGCCCATATTAGATTAGATAAGCACCAAGATGTGCAGAACATTCTCTCTGAACACACAAGTCCAGCCTGGAAGCAGATGGTCTCCAGCAGCAGAAGACCACAGCGGGTTTCCTCCTGTCAGTAAGAACAGGAAACTGAGGCTACAATCCACACAGACTCACCAGAACTGGACAATAGAAGATGGAGAAACGTTGCTGGTCTGATGAGTCTCCAGTTCAGCTCCACATTCACATGGTAGGATCAGAATCTGCTGGAAACATCATGACAACATGGATCCATCCTGCCGTCAGGATCAACACTTCAGGCACCTCAGTACCAGTATGACATGGTTTAACCGGCACAGCCTACCTGAGTCCTGCTGCTGACCATGTCCATCCCTTTCTGAGCACAGTGTAGCATCTTCTGATGGAAACTTCCAGCAGGATGATGCACCATGTCACAAAGCTCACATCATCTCCAGCATGACGATGAGTTCACTGTCCTCCAACGGCTCCACAGTCACCAGATCTACATCCAGCAGAGCAGCTTTGGGAGAATCTCAGCATGATGTGCAGCAACTGTGTGATGCTTCATGTGAATAAAGTCTCTGAGGAATGTTTCCACCTTATTGTATCCATCACACCAAGAATGAAACGAGTTCCGTCTTCATGTGTTGTGATCACAGACTGTATATAGAGAGATGGAAGGAACCTCTGTCATGTCACCATAGGTTTCTAAAAAGCTGAATTGAAGCTTGGTGGGCGGTTCCTACCATCACCATCTTGGCAGCGTCATGCGCGTCGTCTCGCCCAGAAAATATATATATGGGCAAAGAGGTGGAGCAGAGAGGGGGGCTGTGAGTGTCATGGTGGATGATTGACATCGAGCGGACTCCAAGCTTTCTGTAGCTAAAAGCTAACCAAGCTAACTTGGAGCTAACAGAAGCTAACCAGTAAGCGGGCTAAAGCCAAGTCACGTTGTAAACCGTCTTAAACCGCGGTTGTTCTACGTTCTTCTTACTTGAAGCCGGAGATCGGGTACCTGTCAATCAAAAGGACACGCCCCTAAATATGCCAAACTTTGAGATTAAATTACTTTTAAACAGGCGAGTTAGAAAAAAATTCACTCCCCCCACAGCTGTCATGAAGGTAAACCTGACCTATTAAACCGAAAATGGATTTTTGAACCAGGCTGTAAACATGTTTATTTCTGCTGTAAACATGTTTATATCTGCTGTAAACATGTTTTTTCTGCTGTAAACATGTTTATTTCTGCTGTAAACATGTTTATTCTGCTGTAAACATGTTTATTTCTGCTGTAAACATGTTTATTTCTGCTGTAAACATGTTTATTTCTGCTGTAAACATGTTTATATCTGCTGTAAACATGTTTATTCTGCTGTAAACATGTTTATTTCTGCTGTAAACATGTTTATTTCTGCTGTAAACATGTTTATTCTGCTGTAAACATGTTTATTTCTGCTGTATACATGTTTATTTCTGCTGTGAAGTTGGTCTTTTTAACATGGGAGTCTATGGAGATTTGCTCTGTTTTGCAGCCCCTAGTGGATGAAGGGGGAACTGCAGTTTTATGCACTTCCACATCGGCTTCACTTTTAACCGCCGGAGGTTGCTGCTTGCTTGTGATAGCTTGTAGCTTAATAACGGTGTCTGTTTTTACACTCAAAACTTCACAACTAAGAGAAATCTTTTAGCTGTTCCTCCCTCCAGTCGCAGTAAAATTCACCTCCACTGGTCTTTACTTATTTGTCTCCTCTTTATATGTTCAGTTTCAACAGAATCTCTGTAACTCTTAGAGATGTGAGATGTTTTATGTCAGGGCCACATTAAACCTGCATCACTTGCCTCCACATTCAGTCAGAAATCTTTTAGCCTGCTAGGTTTCCCAGCCTTCTGCATGATTCAAACTGACAGTGATCTTTTCAAAGGTTCTCTAACTCCTGCCAAGGTGAAAGGAACGACAGTCTGAAGCATCTTTCAGTCATGCACTTTGTTCCAGAATCTGCATCAACTAAATCCTCTGGCTTTATGTCTGAATGAGCAGCCTGCACAAGAAATAAAAGTAAAGGATTAGACCCAAAAAAAAAAGGTGTTTCGGCTTTGAAGTTGATGCTGCATGCTCGTACTGTAACCTAAATTTGAATTTCAGTGATAAAAGCATCAAAGTGCTTCATAAAAGAAGTAAAATCAGTGACATCTATGATGGAAGCTCTTAATTCTGTAACTTAATGGACATATTAATCTGACTTTATGGTAAAATAGATCCAGACGCTGAATCTCAGTCCGAACTGCTGATAGATGATCTACTTTTCAGGGCAATCCTGCAGAATGTTTTATTAAATTCAAGCCTTCTTAAGTTTGTTCAGTTTCTTTAATTCTCTGGTCGTCATGCTGCTGCCTCAATAAATGACTGCAAAGCAGGTCACACTCTCCTCCACAGAAGCTCCTCAAACTTTTCATGCAGAAGCTCAGCTTCCTTTACAGAAATACACAACTCTGATAGATTCCTGGTGACGTGTCGCGTATAGCGGCTAATTCAGCAGCCATCTTGAACCGACCGGTACTTTGAGCACTCTCCAGCCAGTCTTATATCAACTCACTTCAACTGTTGTTTTTTCCTGTTGCTTCCCCACTCTGACAAAATGTCCTCTTTCGTTTCTTTGCTGAATTAACCATCATGCTCATTCAGAACGGCTGCTAGCACATGGCACGATGTGTGAAGCGGAACTCTGCAACATCATGAGCCGTCCTTTAAAAGAAACTTGCACATCATGGTTTCTCAGCCTCAAGGCGCTCAGAAAGTTACATAAGAAAAAAGTTGGCTTTGTCTTTATGAAGAAAAGTTTGCTCTGTCCGTTGTTGTACGAGCCTTGTGCATCGTCCAGCTAAACCCCGAGGTACTTGTATCCCTTCACCTCCTCTCTCAGGATGTAAACGATGCTTTGTTTATTCCTGTTTCCTCTTTAAATCAACAATCCATGCGTTTACATGGGAGTAGGCCTGTCACGATAACAAATTTTGCAATGCGATTAATTGTCTCAGAAATTATTGCGATAGACGATAATATTGCAATAAGTGATTATTGTTGTCATTTTGAGACAGTTTTCAACTAAAATAATAATAATAATAATGCCACAATATTGTAAGTACACCCTTTCAAAGACCGACATGCTTTAGTTTCTAATGAACATTTAGCTCGATGTGCAGACTAGACTCATCCAGTCCCCAGTCTGCTAAAACAGATCAAGACTTTTCCTGGGGTTTTGCCAACGTGGTTTTCTGGAACATGTGGTCTCTAAACTCTTGGAGTTCAGGGTCCAGGAAGTAGTTACATAGTCTAGGGTCAAGCTCATGTTAGGGGACATGTTTGGACTTGACTGGAGGTGGAATGGTAAAATTGAATGTCTTTGTTTACCTTCAATACTTTTCATTTTTTATGCCATTGTGAAGTTGTGGAAATGCCGTTTGTAACGTGTATGTTCACTGAGGCGATCTATACAAGCTGACGATTGTGTTTTAAGTGCAGATGGAAGCTTGTTGTATTGCTGTGTTTAGTTAATAATGTCTTAAAACAAATGCGGAGAAAAGAAAGACAAATGAAAAGTATTGCGTGTGGCAGACCTATTGCGTGCATTGTTTCTTATCATGCAATTAATTGACTTATTGCGTTTTGCGACAGGCCTACGTTGGAGTTTTGATTCCTGTTTAATTCAGAATAAAAGTTAAATTTGCTTGAAACTGATGATAAACGACCATGTAAACACTAATGCAAATTTCTGTTTGGAATTAAACTTAATTCCGATGTAAGTGTCTGGTTTATTCACATTTAAATTCCAAACTATTTAATTCCTCTGTCATGAAAACCTTAATTCCGCACTAAATTAATTCTGGTCGTTCTGAGCATGCTCGTTACCTTGTCCTTTCCCGACGACGCGCGTTGTTTTGCCTCCCATGTTCGCTGGTCTATCATTCTCCTTCTCAGTTGCTGCAGAAAGTGAAGTAGTATGCTGGTGTTGAGCTGCTACTTCACATTTAGAATAAAAATAGAAGTGAAACTGGTTCTTATTATGTAGTTTTTACAAGTTACAACTGAAAAGACTAGAAGCAGGGAGCCAACTTTGTTTATTTCTGGTATACGTCATACGTCACGTGCACCCTCTGTCCAATCAGAACCCTTCCCAACCCGACGCTCTATTCAATTAAATTCAGCTTTATTTGTATAGCGCCTCTTCACAACAATGTTGTCACAGGACACTTTACATATACATCATTTCAAGCCAATTCATACATAGCCTATAATAGAAACCAGCTGATTGCATCGAGTTATGCCTTCGATCCAATCCCTGATCCTGAGCTGCACGAGGCGACAGTGGGAAGGAAAAAACTCCCCTTTAACAGGAAGAAAACCTCCTGCAGAACCCGGCTCTGGGAGGGCAGCCATCTGCCTCGACTGGTTGGGGTGGAGAGGACAGGAAAGACAGATCAACATGTACAACTGCACTTATTCAGGAAGACCTGCTGAAAAAAGGAGAAATAAGTTAGAGACTGCAATATTGTCATATATTTATACATTAATGTATTAGAGAAATAGAGCGAGGTACTTCTCAGTGCATCAGGTAACATCCACATTGCTACATATGTAAAGGTTGGCTAAAGAGGAATTAAGTAAGACGTGTTTCATGTAAACTTTCATTTGGAATTATTGTTTTCATGTAAACTCGTAGGAGAATACGTTTATTCCGAATTATTTACTTCCGAATTATTAATTCTGAATTAAAAAACATCATGTAACCGCAGCCAATGTTTTGTTTTGTTTGTGCTCATGATGAGATTTTAACACCATGTGACAAACTCTGTGGTCAGCTGCTTCGTCCGTTACGGATGTTCCCTGCAACTCCGAGGATTTCTGCGGGATGCAGGACTCAGAGATGTAGAGTGGAGAGAACTGGTGGTCCCCTGTGGTCTTCCTTTGCTGCTGGCCACCTTACCAGACACACAAGCTGCCATCTGCGTGGCGGTGGAGTCGGCATCCAGCTCGAGTTTCTCGCCTCACTGTGCAGGCTGAATTGTGTTAAAGGCACTTGAGAAATCAAAGAAGGCGACTCTCGCAGTGCTGCCTGATTTGTCCGGATGAGAGTGGGCTCTCTGAAGCAGGTAGAAGATGGAGAGGCTGAGTGATGAAGAGTGATGATGCTACAGGCTGAATGTCCTTTACTGAAACAAACTTGGAAAAAAAAAGACCAAAAAGGTCATATTTTCCACCGTGCTCCATGAACTGCTTGTTAATCGCGCTCTTGTCGGGGCTTGTGACTGACAACATAATGCGCTGCAGTCATACGTCTGAGAGCTCATACTTCACTCAGTAACCGGTCCAGTTGAGGGTGTTGCTGGGAGGAATATTACCAGCTCCTTCACCTCTGTTAGCGCCGCTTCCTGATTGCCTTCTAATTACTCTGGTGGTTGCATGCCCCGGGCAGCAGCCGGCTCTGCTGCATGCAGCATCATGAACCACATCAGGGACGGAGACTCCCGACTTGTTTAAGCTCCCAGATCAATAGAAACCTTCCACCAGTCTGCTTTCCTCTGCTCTCTTCCTGCATGGCCACTCTGCCTCTTTGTGTGTCTATTTCACTTCCTCTGTTTCCTCTTTTGTGTCTCTTCCAGTCTTTTTTTTCCTGCTTATCACCGTCATGTCCCCCCCCCCCCCCCCCCCCCTCCCTCCCTCCCTCCACGTCTGTCTCACAGCTCTTCTTCTGCTGCTGCACTTTCCTCCTCATGCAAGGTCATTCTCTGGTTACAGATGGACAACATGTGAGATTTTACATATATTTTAATGCTGCATACATTTTGCACTCGGTTAAATTGACAAAGGTTTGATAAGAAGTAAAAAAGTAATGTTTTCCTTGATTAAAAACAATGAAGTTCTTCATTTCCTTAATGCAGCGGAAGCCGCGCCTCTGTCTTCTTCTATATTTCCTGACATCCAGCTGAAATCGCTGCAGTCTGTTTTCATCTTCTGATTCCAGTCTGATGGTTTCACAGGGCGAGAGGATCTGATCACCTTCTGAATCACCATTCTTCTCCTCTGTTCCAACCCTCGGCTTGGCAACAGGCGCTAACCCCCGACCGTCCTGCAGCTGCATCTAATGAAAAAGATTTCTCCTTTTAACGGGCGGAAACTCGCTGTGCCAGACAGATCAGTCAGCTGAAGTCAAAGATCGTAACGCGGCGAACTGCTGCACAAGAATTCCTCAAATTTAGCAAAATCTACCATCCCATGATAAGGTACGCGCGCAGCAGGAGGCGCCTTTGATGAGTCATTGATGTGGTCATCAAAGAAGTGATGCATGACGCTCAGCAGAAAGCCGGAGGCAACGTACTGATCTGAACCCCTGACCAGAGTCAGCCGTGATTGACAAGCTCACATCAGAGGAAGAAATCTACTCGCAGTACATCCAGAAAGTTCTCCTGCCTCCTCAAGTTTCAGTAACTTGTAACTTGTATTGATCCGACGTTGTCAGCTTGATTGGAGTCCGTTGTTTCGAAGGGAATCTGTTAGAAAGGCACACATCTGTCTATAAAAGCTCTCACACTGATGTGTGCTACATAGACGTTATTAAAGTGTGAATCCTGAGGTAAGTGGAAGGTCAGGAGAGTCGTCTGTAGACCCCAACACAGCAGGACATCCACACTGATCTGGAGCAGAAGATAATTAAATCTCCTCAGGACTGACGGCGCCAAAGAGCACAGTAACCTCCAGCATTTTTAAAAGAAGACTAAAAATAGTCATTTCCTCTCTACAACTTAGACATTGTTGAAGAGAAGACTTGATCTGGTAGCTAAAGGTCACAACGGATGGGATCCACTGGTCCGTAGGGGTCCGTCACCAGACAGTAACGTGGGAGTAAACAGCAGGTTTTAGTCATGTGACAGTGTTGTAGAGGCAAACAGGGTATGGTCACATGTTTTTAATTCAGAATTAAATCATTCAGAGTTAAAATTATTCTCCTTCCAGTTTATATGGAAAAAATAATTCCAAATGGAGGTTTCCATGAAACACGTCTTTACTTAACTCTGCTTCAGATGGGAACAGTTCTGATTGGACAGAGCGTGACGGATTGACGTCTACCAGAAATAAACGAAGTTCGCGTCGTGCTCCTCGTCTTTTTATTCGTAACTACATAATAAGTACCAGTTTTTCTGCAATTTTGACTCTAATTTTGAAGCAGCAGCTCAACACGAGCGTACTACTTCAGTGTTTTCAGCCGCTGAGAAGGAAGGCAGGCGACTGAACACGGGAAGTAAAGCAACGTGCGGAATATGTGCGTCATCGGGACGGGACAAGCTACGGAGCATGTGCAGTGCGATCAGAATTACCTTAAAGCAAAATGAAAGTTTACATTACAAAGGAATTATTTAGTTCAGATTTAAAAAGGGAAGAAACTTCGGAATTACGTTTAATTCCAAATTGATTTTTGGGTATTAGATGTTTACGGGGTCATTTTTCACCAGTTTAAAGCTGAATTAACTTTCACTAAGAACAAACGTGGAATTAAAACTACCATGTACACGTAGCCACAGAGTCGCTTCCAGATGTCAGGGCTGGTGCCACAGTGGACTTCTGGTTTATTGTAGAACAAAGAAGGCTCCAGGAAAGTGCATGAATGATGTCGGTGAGCCGTCAGGATGAGTCAGAAACAGAGCTGGAAGGTAGAAAGCTGCTTCGAAGCTCGTCAGTCCAGACCAGGGAGCGACTGATTACGTCTGCAGTCAGTCGCTGTATTAAATGTTAGGATGAATTTATTGGAAATATCGTCACTGTCTCGAAGAGATTATTTCAGCAGCTCAGCGCAGCCTGCACATGGAATAAAGTCAAAGTTTACTACAACAGCATGTTGTTGCTTGTATCTCTGTTCTGGTTCTGTCTGAGAGGACCGGAGTGTGTTCGGGCCCAGTTATGCCCGACGCAGAAAATGAATATGGACAAAATATGGACACTTTTGTTCGTTTCTGCACATAATCTAGTCCGTTTTTATTGGCCTTGTTGATCCATCACTTGATGCACGATGGTAGCAGCGATGCTGACGTGCAACTCAACTCTACTTTATTCATAAAGCCTTTAAAAACAACCTGAGTTGGAACAAAGTGCTGTAAACAATCATCCAAAACAACAAGTCAATAAAACAGCTAAAAGAGAGACAATGCATTAAAACAATCAATCATTTAAGGAATAAGAAATTAAAATAATAAAACAAAATAAATAAATAGTAAATAAAACCAAACTATAACTCACTGACCACACTGGGTCAAAAGCCAAGAAATAAACATGGATTTTAAGATCATTTTTAAAAATAGACAGTGAGAAAGCTTGTCTAATGTGGAAGGGAAGCTCTTTCCACAGTTTAGGACCGGCAGCTGAAAAGGTTTAGTCCCCTCTAAGCTTCTGTTTGGACCTCGGTGCGTCCAGGAGCTGCAGGTCAGCTGACCGGAGGCACCGAGCCGGAGGGTGGGGGTGGAGAAGCCCAGAGAGGTGAGGAGGGGGCCGGACCGTTTAAAGGGTTAAAAACAAATAAAAGAATCTCAAGAATAATCCTTGCAACCAGTGAAAGGAATAAACCAGAGAAGAAGAACAGCAGGAGGAAGACGAGGGCACCTGGAGAGATGACGGGAGCTTTAGATCAGTGCTGTTTGAGTGGGTCAGTCATTTTATCTATTTTATTGGGTCATTTTCAAGAAAGCACGTGCGCACGTAAATGCTAGAAAATGGGAACCAGTTTGATTCTTTCCAGTAAGTAGTTCAACATGTCTCTTTTTTCTTTTATAACGTGATCATCAGTTCAGAAGAGCCGTTAAGGTCACGAACCTCCAGCGAGCATCAGAAGTTCCCACTGTAAGAAACCTGGAGAGTTTTTCTGAGAAGAGGCAGAAGGAGCTGCGGTGAAAAAACAAACACACAAAAAGAAAGAAAAAAATCCAGAACCCGTACTATATTGCTTCATATGTCAAACGTGGGGGTGTTCCTGTTCTGGCCTGACCTCTCCATGACTGCAAGCGCAACTGATTCGTTTTTATTTATTGTTTCTGGTGAAATGCGCAGGGTGACTGCTTCGCTGAAAGGAAAGCTTTGTTTGTGCTTATAATCCTGCAAACATCAGTCAGCAGAACGACAATCCGAAACTAAAAGCCCTCTGGGTGAATAGATAGCACGTATGGCAGAGTCGGCCTGCTGAACCGTCATCTGCTTCAGCATTCGCTTCGCTTTCTGGTGACCGCAACACATGCTGGGACACGTGTTGGCCGGAGTTGTCTGCAGGCATCTGCAGGTCACAGACCCGCCTAATAAACACATTTCATGATGCTATAACAAATAGCAGATTCAAATGTTCTCAACTTGAACGACTTCCGTGTTTATTCTCACGCTGCTGTTAGGCGCTGATTCACCTGTTTGCCCTGTTTTGTTTTTTTTCCCCACTTTTCAGCTACTTTGCAGTAAAATGGCGTCGATAAGAGAACGCTACTCTGCAGAAGAAGTGCTGGAGATGATTTTAAAGACAGCTGGAGAACGATATGTCATCGCATGACTGCAGTCAGTAGCTGCATTTCCATTACACCTTAAATTGTGCAAAAACTAAATATCGCAATAAAAAAACATGAATGGAAAGACTTACATTTTGAAAAAATTGTCAAATATTGCTCAAAGTTTTGGTTTTTCTGACATTAAGGTGTAGAAATATATCTTTAAAGTGTAATGGAAACCCTTTTTTCTCATTTATGTGTCCCAGACTTGTTGTGGGGATCGTGACCAGTTCATTTCCAGTAAAGATGGAACAAACAAAAGCGAATTTCAGTTTTAGGAATGAAAATGAAGGAGAAAAGCTTAAAAAATCTGTAGCTAATTCCCTGCAGCAAGTAGAAAACCCCAAAATAACTCTACGTGGCTTCTTTGTATGAACCACAATTCTCAGAAAATCTCGTGACCAGATGAGATGTTATGAGAACTGAGGCTAACGCGATGATAAATCCTGCAAATCGCAACTGTTGTTTGTCAAAATTTACAAATATCGTTTTTATTTTGCAGAAAACTGCAATGGAAACGCAGCAACTGTTGAAACATACGTAACTGATCCTGAATTGCAGAACGCCTCACCTGAAACCTCTTTAACTCTGATGCGTTTCACTCCAGCACCTTTAAACTTCACACTGATAACGTCCATGTGTTGGTCGTTGCTTTTCTGGAGGTTTTAGTTTATCACATCAAATTTCCAAAGTGTTTATAATAGACATAAATTTATTGAAGCTATTTATGTTTAATCTTCAATGACTTGAAGACGTCATCATCTACGGTGATGTTCCCGTCTCTGGTAAAGTGTTAGCTTTGTTTATACCGGGAAATGCTACGTTGCTATCGTCAAGCCGAAACCCAAAAGACCCTTCAGTACAGATGCACAATCTTACATTTTTGGTGTAAGAAAATGTAAGATTTTAAGTACACACCTAATTCCAGAGATTACATAGATAAAATACAGTATTTCTCTGCATGTCTTGTTGGTCTTTTACAGACTTAAAAATCTCAAAATGATTTAATTTAATTCCTTCTGTAAAACAAGGAAAGAAATCCAAAAATATTGCAATATGTGAAGATGTCACATTGAATCTTAACTGTTTTAAGCAAAACGAGTAAGATGTGTGCATCATATCCCACATTCTCCCTGCAGCTGTTACTTTATCTGTTAATTATATTGTGATTGGCCGATATCCAATTCTGATATCTTCCTGAAAATTTTGTTCATCTTTCGCTTATGTGGTTTAGAAGTATTGTGTATCCTTTTCTAATAAAGGAATAAAGATTTTTAAATATGTTGAACAGGTCAGCTGAAAGCAGAACTTTAATAGGATTTACTTTCCCCATCTGCACATCTGTGTTCAGTTTGACTAAATGCAGAAGTTTCCTATAAGATGTTACAGATGTTGCATTGAAGACATTTAAACTTTCACTGTTTTTCAAACCAAAAACATTCAGACTTCACAGTCGATCATTTAGAGTTAATAAGCAAATTAATCAAATCAATTTACTCAGACATACAACAAAAACTCAAACTAGCTGATTGGCAGACGGTCGCTTCAGTAAAGCAGCCAATTGGAACCTACTGGCACTGTTTAGTGATGAATAATTCCACTGTCTCAGTGCATAATCTGCAGCCACATAAAATATGATTGAAGTGCATAGAAAGGACAATTTTCCAAATGACACCCAGCCGAACAACACAACGCATGCTGCAAAGAGAGGCTGTTACAAAAACAAGCTTTTATTGCTGTAATTGCAGCACTTGGCGTCACAACATAATGGAATTCAGTGACATTTAGAGGTTGGATGATTGAATGGAGGGAAAAGTTGAGGGTTTACTTTGAAGAGAGCGAGAAAGTTTCCTGTTATATACATATAAAAATGTTATAATTTATAAAATGTGATGTAACTGAGGAGGAAATCAGTGTTTTTGCATGTCACGGTCGCCGCGCCTGCACAACAACGATGTTGATTGGGTTTACTCAGAGGAGTGGGAGATTCTTCTAAAAACTTGACTGTTTTATGGAAACTAAAAATGATTTTTGTGAGTTCTTGTTATTAACTTTGCATGTTGTTATGTGGAATATCACCCAGGCTGCTGGTAAATGATGAAAAAATGCCATAAACAAGTTGACAAGGCTTTGCAGCGTCTTCCAGTGAGGGAGGTGTTTGCACTCTCTCTCCTTCTCTCTGATGTTGAGTGACCTTGGGTCGCACATCCTCTCCTCAAAATTTCATTACATCCCGCAGTAGGATGCCACAGTGTATATGCACAACAAACTGATTGAACTTGCTCTTCTTTCTCCCCCCCTCCCCCCTCCTTTCCTCCCCCGTGTCTCACCTTTGATGTGTGTTTTCTTTATTTTTCCTCCCTCTGCTGCCGTTATTTCCTTTACTTCTGTTCTCTTCTTCTCCATCTGGAATCTTATCACCTCTGTCGTCACCGCACCCTCCCCGTTGTTCCTCCCGTCCTCTACTCCCCCCCTCCCTCCCTTCCAGCCAAGCCCAAGAACTCAGCCAAAGTTGTGACGGTCCAGGCCGGCAGCAAGTCGGTGGTGGTGGCCCAGTGTGAGGCAGCGGATGGGAAACCGGCGGCCACCATCAAATGGTTGGCGTCGGTGGGAGGTAATCACTCCACCAGCACCACCAACGGGCCAGACGGCTTGGTGACGGTACGCAGCGAATACCGGCTGGTCCCCACGGCGGCGGACAACGACCGGGAGGTGACCTGCATGGTTGAGCAGAAGACACTGGAGCGGCCTTGGGCTCAGTCTCTCAAGCTTTCTGTGGAGTGTAAGCAGAACACACACAAACAGTTCCTCGTTGGTCATGTTTGCATCTGTTTTCTCTACAATTCAAGGTTGAGAGGTTGCAGGTTTTACAAAGGGGCCAACACATAACCGGAAATGGATAATCAGACACATATCCCTGAAGAGTGGGAGGAAAAACTGCACCACACGCTGATTTTTAAAGGGACACTGTGTTAAAAATGACACAACATTCCACCTTTTCAAACACCTATTGCAACAATGGTACATGTTGTGTAACAAAAAGCTTCGACAACGCCGATGAAACTTCATCAGATACCTCATGAAGCGTTCACTCAGGTGAAGAAGTTTCATAAATATTGCAAACTGCATCGCATCATTAGTGTGAGAGTATCGAGGCCAAAAAAGCAGAAACGTTATGAGGTAGCTGTAGTTGACACGAAGTGCTGGTGGGAAGGCTTTAAACACTGCTATTAGCTGTTTACATCATAAAATAAAATACAACTTTGCAGATGTTTCTATTAAAAGGTATTCGGTGTGTTCATAAAATTTTGTCCGCAGAAGAGCTTTAATGAAAATGGCGCCGTTGGTTCAGGGTTTTCCACTTCCTGCAGAGGATTTGCCACGACTTTTATTTCACTTTCTAAAACGTTGCATTTTCCTGTTGTTTGCCATAAAAGATGACACGTATATATTTTTTAATTGTACTGTAGAACCACTGTAATGGTTATCACTGTGGCATCAGAGCAAAAAGGTCGCTGGTTCGATCCTCGCTTGGGAGGGAGTCTCAAACGGTGGCCTTTCTGTGTGGAGTTTGCATGTTCTTCTCATGTATGCGATGGTTCTCTCTGGGTACTCCGGCTTCCTCCCAACGTCCAAAGACATGCATGTTAGGGTAACTGGTGACTCTAAATTGTCCCTAGTGTGGATTCAGTCTCTGTGTGGCCCTGCGATGGACTGGCGACTTGTCCAGGGTGTACCCTGCCTCTTGCCCAAAGACTGCTGGGATAGGCTCCAGCTCCCCCGCAACCCTTAATCGGACTAATCAGTTTGGATAATAAATGAATAATTATTTGATAAAAGATTTCTATGTCTACCTCCGTCCATACATTCCGTCCCTTCTTTATCTGAACTGAACGTCTGGTGATGCGGAAATGCAAAAGCAGAGTTTCCATGACACTTCTGTAATATGCTTTTATTTTGACAAGTCATGATATAATGAAAGCTTTTCAGTGATATTTGAGAAGTCTTTGTGTAATTTAGGTGTTTCCGTTGCCAGTTTTTGTCATGATATTTAGGTTTTGGGTGATTCTATGGGTGATGGAAAGGGAAGTATTTACTGTGACAAAAAGCCGACGTTGACCGCCACTTTGAAAGCTACTGAAACATGTAAATACACACTTGACCAACGAGCCTGGTGCATTTCATCACGTTCTACTAATATGCTGCCATGGTAACAAGCAACACTGTCCAACAAAACCCAAAGAACAAGTTAGCTTTAGGCTAATTTAGGCCGTATAGACGACTTGTCGAGGAGAAACCTGCCACCTCAGCTTCCCGGTTAAAAATCTTTCTCTGGCTTGTTTAGATTATCCTGTCATGCTGCCTTTTAAGTTTCCTGTTTCTCTTTCTTGGCGATGGTGAAAACGGTTCATGCATTTTTGTAAACAACAGTTGGAAAGAGTTTCTAACTAGTCGGGTTAGCATGCCTCTCGCTTATCTTCTGTTCTGGCGTCTTGATCACTCCACGCTGGTTTGTGCCGGTGGAAATGCCTCTTTATTCCATGTTAGTACTATTTGTATCTTACTGGTGGCTTTAGTTTCAAGATAGTCTTCTGGTTTACCTGCCGTATGTATAAAATCTGAATAGAGCTGCACAACATATTGTTTGAGCATCATCATAGACATGCAGTCACGTCGCGCGTCCTGCGGTGTAGGAGGCAATTTGGCCTAATGTTGTCATCACATTCAAGAGTACCTGACTCAAAGAATTATTTATTTCCATTGGCGATAAGCAGACATTTATGGTAACACACAATTAACATTTGCATTTTAGAGAAGGAAACATGTAGGCAGGTATGAGCACAATAAAAGCAAACAATAAAAAATGACGAGGATAACCCAAATACAGAAAAATACGTTTGCAGAAAGAGGTCAGGTCAGCACAGGTATTTGTCAACAAGATGGCAGGAGTGCTGCATATTTTAAAGCTTAAAAATTTCCTGTATTTTGTCATGTTGCAATGTATATTTGTCACAGGGTCAGTTTTTCCCCATATTATGCAGCCTATGTCAGATTATTAGCTGAGGTCATAATACACTAGTAATAACACACACATATTTCTATGCACACAGTGATTTTTAGCCTGTAAACAACAGAAAAAGTTGCAGAATATCTATTTATTACTCTGTAATGGTCATAAGAGCAGCTAATGTTATAAATTATGCACCGCAAACTAAAGAAAAATCTGCTAGTAATAAGAAATTGTAGAAAAACTATTTTAATCTTTGTTGACTTGCAGCCTGAAACTAAGTGTAAACTAAACTTCACACGCCGTTCATTTAATCCCTGGAATTCCATTCTAATTTGCTTGGGATTAAAATAAAACTTTGAAAAGCTTCCTTCAGCCTGACCTGCCTGCCGTTCGCTCCACGCTTGCAGAGATGGAAAAGATTCTTTGTTCAGTCCTTTTTTCTTATTTTTATAATCTCCAGTTTATGGATGCAAACACACAGATACACAGATGACAGACTGGCAGTCAAACTCCCGTTAAGCTCTTGGCAGCGATAACAGGATATACATATAAGACAACACTTGACGTAAGACTCCTGCCTCTACACACAATCAAAAGGAAAAAAAAAAAAAAAGGCTGCCCATCAACCTGCCAGATTATCTTCCCAGGTCTGTTGGAGGCTCATTCAGCGTCAACGTGAATTACTTACCATTGTGGGAGTATTTTGCACATGTGTGTATACGGTCTTTTTTTTACCACTCATTCATGGGAGAACAGACAAAAATGTCCTGAAGCTTAACAGAAAAGAAGGTTTGACAGCACACACACACACACACACACACACACACACACACACACACACACACAGATGCCTTGCTGAGTGTGTGTCAGTTTGGTGGAAGTGTGAGGGATCATTTCTCCTCTCTGCAGTGTAACTCAGATCAGCTTTTTATAGGTCAGCGCTCACTCGGAGGAGCACACTTACATGTCACACCACACACACTTACCTCCTGTCCTCTTTCCTCCTCCTCTTCCTCTCACAGCTCTGACAAACTCTTCTCTCCTTAAACTCATCGCTCCATGTCACCGTATCTTTTCCCCCTTTTTTAATTGTAAAACATGAATCCTTCCTGCTTCTTTTAACCTCCTCCACACACTGCCTTGGCTTGAGTTCATCTTACATGAACTGATTTCCTCGTCCTGTTGGGAAAGAAATGCTTTGATTGAGAGAAAAACCTTTGAAGGTGACAAAATTTTCCTTTTTTTAACCCTTGCATTTTCATTAGATAGAGCTGATAAACCAAGTACCGCCATTGCAGGCGCTTAAATTAAGGTTTGTTTTACAGGTACAGCGAAATTATGACAACCAATCAGTCAGACAGGATGATGTAATTCTGCGCCAATCAGTCCATCTCTCCTGACTCATCATCATCTCCGACTCATCGTCTTCATGCTGCCATTTATCAACACATTACAAGTCCTGCCACAGTTTACAGATGTTGAGCTCCAGGTTTGCTAAAACGGCACATAAATTGTGCTGCTTGTCATGAGTAGGGATTGCACATGACCTACAAAGAATGACGTTTATCAGCTTAATGATTAAACAAACACAAGAGGTGCAGAAAGGCAGGACTGTAAGGTTAATAAATCCATCCATGAAGAGTTTAAAAACAAACACAAAGGACTGAACGTGAGCAGACAGTGAAGTTTTACGTCATAATAAGCTGCTGCAGGAGACAGAAAGCTGGGATGTGCAGACACAGGAAGGCAAATGAGTCGCAGTCAAGTTACTGATTCCAAACAGGAAGAAAAACTAGCAGGAAGTAAAAGACTAAACTGGGAGCAAAGCAATGTTCAGGAAAACAGTAAAACAGTTTCATGAAAGCAATAAACACAGAAACATAACCAAACAAGAGCATCTGATGAAAACATCGCCAGACAAGTCTGCCTGAAGCTCTGTCCTCGGGGTCACAGTCCTGCAGATTTGACATATTTCCTTTCTCCAGCCCGCCTGATTCAAATCAAATGGATCCATCAGCTTGTTAAAGTTCTGCACAATGACCCATTCGTTTGAGTCAGGTGTGTTGATGCAAGGAAACACCTAAAACCTGCAGGACAGACGCCCTCCAGAAGTTTAAAGCAGCTCTATGATGCTATGTCTACTTTTCTGAGCTCTCTATAGTGTTATAGTGTTGAATAGCATCAGACATTTGAGCGGTGACTGTTTTTATCACCTAAGCGCATGTTTGAGTTTTCCAGCACTCTCTCCGTTTGGTTTCCATGGCGACAGAAACGACTGGTCTTAGAGAGTTTTTTTCTACTGCAAACAATTAGTGACATCCCGGGGGACGGACTCAGTGATTGGTCATCTTCTCTAGGTTGTGTACGTTGATGAGAAGAAAGCCACGCCCACCTTCACTGCTCAGTACAACTACTCCTAGCAGTTGACCAATCAGACGCAGCCCAGCAGGACAGAGGGCGGAGCTTTCTCTGAGACGATCAATACAAAATGAATGAAGGAGTTTGTGAAAATTCTTGATTATTTCTTGTTCTTATGGACTTGCATATTAAAATAAATCAAACTGAAGCGAGGATAATAGAGACACTTTAATCCCTGGCCTACGGTGAGGAGGTGCAGAAGCTAACGGTGATCCAGGAGGAAGAACTTTCATGTTAATACAGCAACAATAAATGGGCTTATAGCAGATGTCAGGTAGAAGACAAACTCACCTGAAGACGGCATCAACTATCAGAAAGTTAGATGGTTTACTCACCACACATACCTGTGTTTCCAAGCCAACTAGAGTATTAATATCCTGACATGTCCTTCAGTATCCATCTGTGTTTAGATGTGTTTTTATGTTGATTTCTTTCGATTTGATGGGTCAAAAAAGGTCTTCTACCTTTTGGTGTCCTTTAAGGAGCAAAAGACAAAACTCACATTGTGTTCCACGGGAAGTTTAGAAAAATTTGCACCATAAGGTGACAAATTCTCAGAAGCTACATGTATCATATGTCCTGCTGGGTTTTTGTGGATTAATCCACTTTCACTTCACACATTTTGAGTATTTGTAACTGTAAGTTTGTTGTATGATACTCCATTGCTACAACGGCAACAGTAAAGATTCTGATTCTAGAAACCAGATGCTAGCTGACATGCTAGCCTTTTAGCATGCTAACTACTAGGGGTTTAACGATACGCTTTTGTCCAGGTTTGATTCTGATTTTTTGGGTGCCAATTCGATTTAAATTGTGATTCTTACAAATCTCCAATATTGCTGATTTTTGTAGATTAAAAAAAAAAAAAAAAGTATAAAACTTTTTAAAACTCAGACCATCATTTTGCTGCTATAATGCCCAAGAACACAAGGAAAAAGTCCAATAAAAACAGTAAAAATGACAAAAAAAATTATAGTGCATTTATTTTATTTATTTAAAAGAATAAATAGATTTTTTTTAACCGAAAAAAATCTATTTTTTTTAACAAAAACAAAAATTGTAAAGAAAAAAATCCTAAGTTCCGATTTTTTTATTCGATTTTCCCACCGCTACTAACTATAACAACTACTGATGTGTTAAGGTAAAGCTACTGAATTTTGACAGATTTTGTTAGAGATTCGCTCCCTATCAACGGCTAATAAGGCATTCATATTGCATCCTACCTGTACTGTCTTATCATTTCCGCTGTTCCTTTCTCTTTTTACCCTCTCTTTCTCTGACAACCTCGTCTTGCTTTATTTCTAAATTAGATGAAGAGGAAAATGTTTGATTTAGCTGGGGATCAATTTTTAAACACACCTTTTTAATTAGAAGACATTGCATTCAGCAGCACAGTTCAGTTACTCTCAGTAAATTCTCTTATTACTTTTCTTCTCATCCTTTATCTACTAGATGTAACTAATTTGAGCTAAAAGTAAATAACCATTTTAAGTGTTGTAAATAAAATCATTGGCAAGCGTTTTGTAGAAACTAGCTTCCCAGCATGCAGTGTGACATGCCCTCTACATCACACAGACCCATTTTCAGCTTCTACATTTTAGAAACTTAGAACCATCTGCTTTTATCTGCATTGCTTTTAATTTTTACTTTGATAAACTGCCAAATAAAACCTGTCAGATATAAAAGGTTAGCCGATATGATTCGGTTCAGTTCATCTTAAAATAGAACCAATAACTAGTCTCGTTAAGGAAAACCAACTGATTGCATCAGATCTGGACTTCGAGTCAATCTCCCCATCCTGACCTGCAGGAAACAGCTGTAAAACAGAAAAAAAGTCTCTTTTAACAGGAAGGAAAAATCTCCATGAGCAGTCTGAGGAAGGACGGCCATCTGCCTCGACCGGCTGGGGGTGGAGAGGACAAGAAAGAGCGTCAACACGCACCATAACTCTAAGTTGGGGATACCTGCTGAGGAAGATAAAGAGAGGAACACGCTAATGACAGTAATAATGTCATGGAGAGAGAAATGGAGGGAAGTGTGCTCCCCCAGCAGCCTCAGCCTACAGCAGCACGGCTGGAAGGATAACTAAGAGTTATCAAGTCAGTCCTAACTACGAGCTTTATGAAACAAGCTGAAAGGGGGGAAATGGGAAAACCAAAAAACACCTTAAATGGGAGGGTCCAGTGTGGGTCTAGCGGGGTCCTTTGACGGTGTAGGCTCTGTAGTAGAGCTTCTGAACCGATGTGGGGCCACACACTGACCCAGTTTTAATGCATGAGCGCTAGCATAGGACGAACCAAAAGTAGTAACACAGATAAATCAGACATAGGTTGGCTGTGGCCCTCCGATGGTGGCAGGTGCTGTCTGAGGTCGAGGTGTTGGGTTGGGCCATGGGGGCAGGTGGTCTGGTGCGCAGTGGGCGGTATGGGATCCACCCAGTTAACTAGAAGAACCTGCCTTCAAAGCCTGTAGATGGTTCTACCAGTTAATATTAGCCGTCTTCTGCAAGTCGTAGCAGTAGAAGTCATAGTAACGTCAAAGTATTCCCATTGGCTCTCATAACTAACATCCTACATAAATGCCAGTCACAATCAGTTTTACTTTCCTTTTCTTTTTTCTTTAGTTTTTCCTTTATTTTACTTCTATTTATATTTCTCTCCCCCCTCCTCCTCTGAATAGTCCCTTTGCCTCATTATGTTCCTACACCTTGTTTGTTTCTGCCATATTTCAGTCTTACAGTCTGTTTGTCTAGTTTTTCACATTTTGTCTTCTGTAAATGTTGACGTTACCTCAATAGGAAAAAAAAAAGAGAGGGATGCTTTCAAAACCCAAATGTTTAGCTGGTCGTCTAACAACCGAAGGTTCTGCCTCCTGTTGCAATGGTTGAAATGGTTGAGTCTAAAAAGCATAACAACAACTACATGATATCCATGTTGCGTTTATTTTCAGTTCTGCTGTGGTATTTCCTTCTCTGCTGCAACTATGATCAGTGTTGAATTTGGTGTATTTTTCTGATCACCACTAATCAGCCTCTTTGCTTTAACATTGACAGCCATTAGTGAGTATAAATGATTTCTCTTTTTATTCCCATGATTATTGGAAAAGAGCTTTAAAATTGGAATTAACATTCAGGAAATATTAAAGGACGATCATTAATTCAGCATCTTTTTATTCTTTGGTTCCCAGCGCTGATGTTTGAGCCCGAGACATCTGCAGCCTGGTACTAGACTCTTTCCTGTTGTCCTTAAACTACATTCTGGGTCTCCTTCCAGATATGTTTGCCCTTAAAATCTCTAACACAAAAGATCCAGAAGCCATTCTGCTCATGCCCAAACACGCTCTTCATCGCCTCCAAGGAAACATCTCCCATAAGTCACCGAGACATAAACCCTACAACCACACCGACGAGGCGGTTAGATCACACACTACTGTAAAAACATCTTTTTATTGACGAGGCTGAAAGATAAACACCAACTCACCCTGAATTTAGTCTATTTTTATTGATGTCAGATAGAATAAATGAATGTTTTGTTCTTTCAGACCCTCCATCTGTGTCCATTGAAGGCTACGATAACAACTGGTACGTCGGCCGTTCTGATGCTGCGCTGCTCTGCCAGGCCACCGGCAACCCTCTGCCCAGCACCATCACCTGGACTTTGTAAGAACCACAGCATGATCAGTCCATCTATGTAGCCATGTATCTGTCCCCTCCTGGGAAGATGTCTGCAACAATTATATTATATAAAGAAGGGCAAAATTGCAGAAAACTCAATTTTATTTCATGATTACTTTTCAATAAATAGTTTAAGGCGACAATGCACACAAACACACAAACACACACACACACACACACACATATATATATATATATATATATATATATATATATATATCTCAGTATATCAGTAATCATCTACAAACAGATAGAGAAACATATCCTGGTAAAGTTAGAGTAAACACAAAATAAACTTAAAAATGTGTATATAAATGTGTGTATAAATTATATATATATATATATATATATATATATATATATATATATATATATATATATATATATATATATATATATAAATATGTGTATGTATATATATATATATATATATATATATATATATATATATATGTGTGTATATATATATATATATATATATATGTATATATATATATATGTGTGTATATATATATATATATATATATATACATATATATATATATATATATATATATATATATATATATATATATATATATATATATATATGTTTAGAAGTTATTTCATCTGAAAATTTGGCATATTTAGGGGCGTGTCCTTTTGATTGACAGGTACCCAATCTCCCACTTCAAGAATGTAGAAGAACCGCGGTTTTTAGCCAGCACGACTTAGCTTTAGCCCGCTTACCTCCATTAGCTGGTTAGCTCCGGTTAGCTCCTTTTAGCTCTAGGTTAGCTCAGATAGCCCTTAGCTACAGCAGGTCAGAATTCGCTAGATGCCAATCATCCACCCCCACGCTCACAGCCCCCCTCTCAGCCCTCTTTGCCCATTTTTGTATTTTCCGGGAGAGACGACAGACGTGACGCCGCCATCATGGCGACGGTGGGAACCGCCCAGTGAGCTTTAATTCAGCTCTTCAGAAACGTACGGGTGACATCACAGAGGCTCCGTCCATATTTTAGATGCAGTCTATGGTTTTGCAGTTCACATAAAAATTTTTATTTAAAACACAGAATTTAAAAAAAAAATGTTTATACACTAATTTATTCTTCTGGTACAGGCCAGGGAATAAACCTGAGCAGGTTTTGGACACAAGTCGAGTGGGAGCAGCCGGGAATGGTCCCAGTTTAATTCAGAGCAGGACTAAAATAAACTAGTTGTGTTTGGAGACACCGAACAGCTGTTCACGTCTGTGGATGTTGTCATGTTAATTCTGACAAAATATCACATCCACAAACCGCTTTCTTCTTTTTGTTACTATATTTTCTGTTAAAACTTGATTTTTATGTTTCATTCTATTTCATTTAATATCTCCTAATGCACCGCCTCAGTGTTTTATCTCTTCTGTTATCTGTCTTTTTCTCCACCTTCTTCTACCCCTCCCTCCTCTTTCCTTCCACTGGATCTCCCCAACATTTTCTCATGTTTCTCTTTTCCTTTTTCCCCCCTTCCCCTGCGTCCTCCACCCTCCTCCGCAGGGCTTCTGGTCCTTTGCCAGACACGGTTGTGGTGGAGAGCAACAAGCTGACAGTGAGGAAGGTGGATTACTCCGTCAACACCACCTTCATCTGTGAGGCCAAAAACAAGCACGGAACCAGCAGGCAACAGCTCACCCCCTTTGTCATTGGTGAGTGTGTAAAAACACACAGCAGAGATCCGTGCATGTTTACGTTAAGATGTCACACACACGCACACACATGCTGCGTGACACGCTGTTACTCATGCAGGGGAAAATGCACATGTGGAGTTTGTCCACTGCACCCTGACAAAAGCACACACACACACACACACACCCAGCCAGGCAGATACACCTGCACTCATGCATGCACAGAAACTTAAATCTGTCCTTCTGACACACACACATGCTGGGATCAGCGCTGATCAGTCTTCATGCTGGATTTTTTCCGTTTTTCCACGGTTTCTTCCTCGCTGGCCGACTTTTCCACTGACGCTCCGGTGGAAGCTTTTGATTGGCCCTTTCCCCACAGCAGGGCCAAATGGCAGGACACGGGCCAACGCTTCAAACTTCAGATGGAAGTCGCTCTCCTGAAATGGAGGTTTGTGCAGCCGCAGCGCATCCAGGAAGCGGCACCTCTGCTGGGTTTGAAGCGAATGCTGGTGCTTGGCTGAGGAAAAGTAGGCCTTCATTAGCGTGTTTGGCCCTGCCGTGGACACGCCGGTGCAGGGATTTTTAGAGGATTGCATCATTCTTCCAAAGGGTTCGAGTTGGTGTGAGCCAGTTTGCAGTGGGTTGCTTTCCTTTGTCTTCCCTTTTTTTTTCCTTTTCTTTCCAGCCACAAATATTTTTTACTAACATTTCCTGATTTTTCTCATGTTTTCTTCCCTCTTTTACCTTTAAACCCCCCCCCCCCCCCCCTTCTTTTGGGTGAGATTATAATGATTGTGTCTAAATTAAATCAGACTTTCTGCTCGGGTTTGACTTTTGACATTTGGCGCTTTTTAAATCTCTTTTCTGCCCTCTGATTCCCTCACACATCCATCTGACACACATCTGCAAATCCAGCAACATGTCCTCATGCAGAAATAGCTTTTCTTTCTTTTTTTTGGTCCTTTTTACATCTCCGTGTACCAAACACCTCTTATTCAGCTGCTGAGAATCATCTCCTTCCATTTGTGCAGCTTTTATTTCCTTTTTTTTCTCATTTTGTGGAATTAGTTGGAAATAATCGGCATGTTGAGATTTGGAAGAAAACATGATTTTTTTTTTTAAACATATTTTTTAGCCAGAAGACAGCAAGAAAGCTACATTTAGAAAATCCGTGGGAAATCAGAGCTGAAGATTTGAATTGTGTCCTCTGAAAACAAAGATGCTTTGTATCCGAGCGGTGTGCTGGGAGTGTGGGAGGTTCAGAAGTGGCTAAGCTGCTACTGTTCTTGCTACAAGCGTAGCATTGTGGCTGACTCAAAGTATCAAGGAGGGTTTGCTTTCCATCTCTAACACACACATACACACACTTTTACACACAAAACACGGCGCTAAACTCGTCTAAATCCCTTCCAGAGTCATGTAAAACCTTCACACAGTCCACACACTCTTTAAATGCTTTGAGGACTCACATACACACATTTTCTTCTTTTTTTTTCATCTTTCTAAGTACCTGAGATCAAGGCCAGACTTTGCGACTATCCTCCTCTGTGTTGCATGTGTCCTTGCTGTTTCATGGTTGCCTGTGTTCTGCAGCTCTAAAACAAGCGGATCGGTCTATTCAACTTTCAATTCAATTCAACTTTATTTATATAGCGTCAAATCCCGGCAATGCCATCTCAAGACACTTTACAGACAGAGGGGAAAACATAATGAAGGCCAATTCATAACAGCCTATATAAGGAAACCAACAGATTGAGTTGAGTCCAACTCAATGTCCCATCCTGAGCAAGCACACTGGCGACAGTGGGAAGGAAAAAACTCCCTTTTAACAGGAAGGAAACCTCCGTCAGAACCCGGCTCAGGACAGGCAGCCATCTGCCTCTGCTGTGTGGGGGGAAGAGGACAGAAAGACAACAGACAACAGGAACTGCTACTCCCGGCCAGGGAGACCTGCTGAGACAGGAGACATACATGTTAATGATGCAACACTGTTATGGGGGGGGGGGGGGGGGTAAAAGAAAGAGATAAAGAGAAAAAGAAAGAAGCTCAGTGTATCAGGAAATGTCCCTCAGCAGTCTAAACCTATAGCAGCATAACTAAGGGATGCTAACCATCCCTAGCTATAGGACTTATCAAAAAGATAAGTCTTCAGCCTAGTCTTAAAGGTGGGGAGGGTGTCTGCTTCCCTAACACTAACTGGGAGCTTATTCCATAAGAGAGGGGCCTGATAACCAAAGGCTCTGCCTCCTGCTCGGCTCTTTGAGACTCTAGGAACCACAAGTAAGCCTGCAGTCTGCGAACGAAGTACTCTACTTGGTATATAAGGAACAATGAGGTCTTTGATATATAGTGGTGCCTGGTTGTGGAGGGCTTTATATGTAAGGAGAAGGATTTTAAATTCTATTCTAGATTCAACAGGCAGCCAGTGAAGAGAGGCTAAAACTGGAGAAATATGATCTCTCATGCTGGTTCTGGTCAGGACTCTGGCTGCAGAATTCTGGATCAGCTGAAGGCTTTTCAGGGCATATTTAGGACAGCCCAGTAATAGAGAGTTACAGTAATCTAGTCTCGAAGTAACAAAAGCGTGAACCAGTTTTTCTGCATCACTCCGAGACAGAATGTCCCTAATTTTGGCTATATTACGTAAATGAAAGAAGGCTGTTTTAGTAACCTGCTTAATATGTGGGCCAAAGGACAGGTCAGGGTCAAATATTACTCCAAGGTTTCTCACTGTAGCACTGGAAGCTAAAGTAATGCCATCCAGGTTCATTACAAAACCGGAAAATTTAGCTCTGAGTTTTTCAGATCCAACGAGAATTACTTCAGTCTTATCTGAGTTTAAGAGGAGAAAATTTCTAGACATCCAAGTCTTTATGTCTATGAGACAATTTTGTAGCCTATTGGGCTGATTTGTTTCATCTGGTTTAAAGGATAAGTATAGTTGAGTATCATCTGCATAACAATGAAAGTTTATTCCATGCTGTTTAATAATTTTGCCTAAAGGGAGCATATATAGCATGAAGAGTACTGGTCCAAGTACAGAACCTTGAGGAACTCCATGACTTACTGTAGTTTGGGAGGAGGACTTGTCATTTACATGAACAAACTAAAGTCTATCAGATAAATATGATTTAAACCAGCTTAACGCTGTACCTGTAATTCCAATCACCTGTTCTAGTCTTTGTAACAGAATGTTATGATCGACTGTATCAAATGCAGCACTAAGATCAAGCAAGATAAGTACGGACACAAGTCCTTTGTCTGAGGCCATAAGAAGGTCATTAGTAACTTTCACCAATGCTGTCTCAGTGCTATGATGAGCTCTAAATCCTGACTGAAACTCCTCGCATAAATTATTTCTGCTCAGGTGGGCATGTAGCTGAGCTGAAACTATTTTCTCCAGAATTTTGGACATAAACGGGAGGTTAGATATAGGTCTATAATTTGCTATCACCTCTGGATCCAGAGATTGCTTTTTAAGTAAAGGCTTGATTACAGCAGTTTTAAATGATTGTGGTACATATCCTGTCACTAAAGACATACTGATAAGATTTAGTAGTGATGTATTAATTAAAGGGAAAATGTCCTTAAAGAGGCTCGTTGGGAGAGGGTCTAAGATACAGGTGGATGGTTTAGATGAAGCTATTATTTTAGTTAATTCAGAGGGTTGGACAGGACAGAAACTATTTAGACACAAGTCAGATCCTGGTTCTAAGGATGCTTCAGAGACCACAACAGGCTCAACATTATAGGTAGAAGGAAGAGTATTGTGAATTTGATCTCTAATAGTGTCAATTTTATTCCTGAAAAAATACATGAAATCATCACAGCTAAGTGAGAAAGGAATACATGGCTCCACAGCGCTCCGGCTCCTAGTAAGCCTAGCTACAGTGCTGAAAAGAAACCGAGGGTTGTTTTTGTTTTCCTCTATCAATGATGAATAATAAGCTGTTCTTGCCGTACGTAAGGCTTTTTTGTATACGATTAAACTTTCTTTCCATGTTAAGTGAGACTCCTCTAGTCCTGATGAATGCCATCTGTTTTCCAAACGCCTTGATGCCTGTTTTAGAGCTCGAAGCTGGGAATTAAACCAGGGAGCCTTCATAATCTTACCTAATTTCTTCTTCTTTAGGGGAGCAACATTATCCAAGGTTGTACGCATTGAAGCTGTTATAGTATCAGCATGTTGATCAATCTGAGCAGGAGTAAGGCTTAAAGGGGGACTCTCAGTCATGCTAACACATGGTAGATGTGAAAAAATTGATTCAATTGATTGTTTAAATTTTGTAATATTATTGTCTGATAAACATCTACTATAGTATTTTTGGTCAGTGAGTAATCAAATAAAGTGAATTCAAAGGTTAACAAGAAGTGATCGGACAAGACAGGGTTTTGAGGAAATACTTTGAGCTTATCAGTCTCAATACCATATGTTAGATCAAGAGTGTGACCATGAGTGTGAGTGGCTCCATTGACATTTTGTGAAAACCCAATTGAGTTTAGAATAGAGCTAAAGGAAATGTTTAAACTATCATTTTCAACGTCAACATGAATATTAAAATCACCTAGTACAATGACCTTATCAGTAGTCAGCACTAACTCAGACAAGAGATCAGAGAATTCGGTCAGAAACTCGGAGTAAGGTCCAGGTGGGCGATACACTAATGCTAAAAGGAGCGGTTTCTCTGAATTCCATTTTGGATGAGATAAATTTAATGTCAGGAATTCAAAGGATTTATAGTTAGTTTTGTGCTTAGGATTAATTAAAAATTCTGACTTAAAGATAGCTGCAACACCTCCTCCTCTGCCTGTAGTTCTAGGAATGTGAAAGTTTAAATAGTTAGCTGGCGTAGCTTCATTAATACTAACATAATCCTCTTGCTGTAACCAGGTTTCCGTAAGACAGAATAAATCAATGTGGTGATCACCTATCAAGTCATTGACTAATAAAGACTTATTTGGGAGGGATCTAATATTCAGTAGGCCACACTTTATTGTCTTATTTTCAGATTTTATTAGATCCATTGTTTTTATTTTTATGAGGTTTTCACGATTAACCCCAGAAGTGTTTTTGTGTTGTTTAATTCTTACTGCTGGGAAGTTGTATAAGGTCGGAATGGGGTTTTGGGTGGGCGGCGGCAGGTGGGAAGCTGCAGAAAAGTGTGTAGGACTACAATTCTGCCTCCTGGTCCCAACCCTGAGTTGTCAATTTAGCTGACTAATAAGAGTCCATATTGCTAGATAAGAGAGCGGCTCCATCCAACGTGGGATGGATGCCATCTCTCCTAATAAGACCAGGCTTTCCCCAAAAAGCGCTCCAATTATCTATAAAACCCACGTTGTTATCGGGACACCACCTAGACAACCAGCGGTTGAAGGATGACATGCGGCTAAACATGTCATCGCTGATTAAATTTGGCAAGGGACCAGAGAAAACTATGGAGTCCGACATGCTCTTGGCAAAGTTACACACCGAAGCAACATTAATTTTAGTGACCTCCGATTGGCGTAACCGGGTGTCGTTACCGCCGACGTGAATTACAATCTTACGGTATTTACGTTTAGCCTTAGCCAGCAGTTTCAAATACGATTCGACGTCGCCCGCTCTGGCCCCAGGAATGCATTTGACTATGGTCCCCGGTGTCTCTAGAGCCACGTTTCTGACTATGGAACTACCTATAATCAGGGTTTCTGCCTCAGCGGGTGTGTCACTGAGCGGGGAAAATCTGTTAGAAACGTGAACAGGTCGGTGGTGGCCAGTGGGTTTTGGTTTGGGGCTACGCTTCCGCCTGACCGTCGTCCAGCCCGCCTCGGCTCCCGGCTGCGCGGGAACTGCTGAGGGACGGCTTGGGATGGCTGCCCTGGCTGGTAGCTCCGCACTGGCTAATGGGGGCTTGCTGACTAACTGCTTCCCTAACTGAGTGCGGAGCTGGGCTTCTAACTCACAGAGCCTCGCCTCCAAAGCTGCCAAGCTGCTACACTTAATACACCTACCGTTATCACTAAAGAAGGCGGAGGAGTAGCTAAACATCAGACACACCGAGCAAGAAAAGGCAGGGGACCGGGGTGTGGGAAGAGAGCTAGCAGCCATGCTAAAACCGAGTGCTTGAGCTGTTTAAGTCAGTAAACAGAAAGCCAAAGATCCCAAAAATAAATGCAATATATAGAACAGTGGTTTGGGAAGATATTGTGCGCTAAAGTGAGTGGTTGGTTAACAATAGATAGAAGTTAGAAAGAAGTTAAAGGAGCCAACGGCTCGTAGCAATCCGCAGTGACACACGCTAGGGAAACAGGAAATGACACAATACGTTACCGCAACGTCAGCGCGTCCAGGAGGTCTGAAGTAGCGTAGCGAGTCTTGGTTGAAGAAGGCGAATGCCAGAAGTCAGACGTGTTATGAGCTGACGGAGCACTTTATTGAAAGTGATGCCTGGTGTTTTAGCTCTCACCTCTTTCCACAATGACATCCTACAAGTAAAAGAGAATTACTGTAGTACTTCAGAACTGTTTAATACAAGCTGACACAGAAGTGCGATCTTGATAATTGTGGTGCTTCACACTGTGACAAGTATTTAAACACAAATGTATTTTAAACTACTCGACAATTCCTGTCATTTTTTTTTGTTTTGTACCTTTTATTGTGTAAATTGGAATCAAGCCTGCACGATATTAACCCTTTTACCTCTGTGACGCTGCTTAAAAAACATTTACCCGCGGTAAAATCCGCATATTTCTGCAAACACGAGGTAAAAGTCAGCATACGTGTTACTTGTGCAGAATAAATGAAGATGGTATGTTGCATAAATGGAAAAAAAAATCTAACTTGCCTGTAAAAAAAACTAAACAAACACTTTTATTTTGAACATGAAAATCCTCGAGCAACGCTGCAGGCATATCTAAACGTCTACCGACTCATGGAAGGACATGTGAACTTCTTCTCTGCCAAATTTAATGCAGATGAAGTAAATCAGAATAAAACCAGGAAGGTTTTAGTGCTTTAGAGTTCAGGTGACGTCTACAAAACGGCGCAGTTTGCCAGCATCTGTTCTTAATGGTTAAGATCATATTTGATGTGAAACAACACTGAATAATTTGAGAAAATTTCTAAATATATGGACCATCCTCGTTTCTTGTCACTGATCACGTGACTTGCACATCAGCGACGTTCATGGATGGCGAGAAAATAACCAAAGCAGGCAGACTGGTACCAGTTCAGGTGCTAGCTTGTTTAGTCAAAATGCCTTTAGATGTACCAGTTTCTAATGATGGGGTTTTGTTTTTCAGACCATCTGCTGACCCTTAATGATGGGATAAATGAGAGATCACAGTAGTCACATTTCTGTTCATTTGCTGGCTGCACAACCGAGAAGTTAATTGGATTCTGAACAAATTCAACTTTCACTGCGCTGTAGATGCCAGATGTGGCGACAACAGTTTCAGTTAAATCCCATTCAGCTTCATTTGCATAGCTCCACGTTATAACACATCAGTTTTGGATTTTGGGGAATTATGCAGGTCTTGACCATCAGCAAGCACAAAAGTGCTGAACTGGTTTGAAAACAGAAGCAGCCTGGCCCTCAGAGAGACAGAGAGAAATTCTTATGGTAATTTTGACCTATATGTATAGTATATATCCTAGTTTATTCTTGGGTACGTCACTCAGTTGCTCTGAAGTTGTGTGAGTTCTTGGGGAGTTTGGACGTAACAAAAGAAATTAGGGTTGTGGACGTTAGTTTATAAATTATAAGGACAGCTGTGTTCACGTTTCCTTTTCTAAAAGGGCTTATTGCCTTGTGATGGATAGCTAGTAGGTAAATAATGGCTTTTTTTTTTTAAAAGAAAAGGTAATGACAGAATAGGTAGTCAGACTTTAGAAAACAAACAAAAATAAACCTGCAAGCTGAGACTGATGAGATTTCCTGGCAAATTTACAGCAAAAAAACAAGCTCAAAGTTGCTTATAACCAGCAGACATGGCAACATGGTACCGGGTCTGCATGGTGAGCGGGAAAAATCATCTGAATCATCTCCCCCATGGTGCTGGATCCAGTCCTGCAGTCCACTCTGTTGTATTTTTCCCATATTTTCCTGCTTCCCGGGCATCTTTACTCCATCAGGTGTTCTTGATTTGCATGTGTGAAGAGGGTGAACACAGACAGAATGTGAACAAGTACCGGTTTGGGCAGCGTTGTTACCAAGGAAACAGGTTTTTTGGACAAGTCCCAAAAAAAAAAAAAAAAATATATATATATATATATATAAATGACTGCATGATGCTTTTTAAGTAAATATGAATGAGTTAGAGAGATACAGGAAGGGGTCTTACAGGGAATAAAGTAAGCTCAAATAAACAAGCAGTATTTTAAAAACAAGCCCAAAATACTGCAACCAGGAACTGATCTTATTTACTTCACAACAAAAACAAGCCCAAAGTGGTTTACAACAAGTGGACCTGGCAACACTGCTTGGAAGGTGGGAAGTCTGCTCGCGCCATCCTGGAAGAGAAAAGGTTTGCAGGCACTCCATAACGCCAGCTAGCTTTATGTGACGTCACTGAGAGTGACAAATGAGTCAATAAGGCTACGTTCAGACTGCAGGGCTCGCTGCTCATATCGGATGTTTTTGTGAAATCCAAATTCTTTGGAAAGTCCGTTCACATTTCCGATCAAATGTGACTTGTGTGTGATCTCCTGTATGAACCTCATGCGCACCAAAAGCGTCCCGCAGAAGACACGGCGACGTGCAGTGAGGGTGTGTGACGTCTTTGTGTTTGCAGAAGTAAATATGAGCGTTAGCTATTTTAAACGTTTTGTCCAACCGTAAAAGTTAAATAAAAGTTAAACGTTTTGTCCAACCGTAAAAGTTAAATAAAAGTTAAACGTTTTGTCCAACCGTAAAAGTTAAATAAAAGTTAAACGTTTAGTCCAACCGTAAAAGTTAAATAAAAGTTAAACGTTTTGTCCAACCGTAAAAGTTAAATAAAAGTTAAACGTTTTGTCCAACCGTAAAAGTTAAATAAAAGTTAAACGTTTAGTCCAACCGTAAAAGTTAAATAAAAGTTAAACGTTTAGTCCAACCGTAAAAGTTAAATAAAAGTTAAACGTTTTGTCCAACCGTAAAAGTTAAATAAAAGTTAAACGTTTTGTCAAACCGTAAAAGTTAAATAAAAGTTAAACGTTTTGTCTAACCGTAGCCACAACATTGTGAATGGGTTCGTTTTCAGGAGACGTTTACGGAAGAGGGAAGTAAAAGTTTTGCTCAAGGCCTTTTGTGGAGCTGTGGCAGCAACAACTGTAGAGAGAAACGTTTGGCTTCGGAGTCGCAGTCAGGATCGGTGGGAGAGTGATGTGAGCGCATTTACCGATAAAGAGTTCATAAACAACAAACGCAGAATAATGACGTTTGTCGCGTGTCGGATTAATGCGACCTGACCGTTCAGACTGAAGTCGCATGGCAAAAGATCAGATACATATCAGGTTTAGGACCACATATCCAAGCGGTCTGGGTCGCATTAGAAAATATCAGATCTGTGTCGTTCAGACTGTTAAGAAAAGATCGGTTCCAGCTCGCATCGGGGCAAAAACATCAGATTTAAGTCACGTCAGCCTGTAGTGTGAACGTAGCCTATGTAGCTATTCACAGGTGTGTTAAAAAGGGCTGCGTTCCATTTCTGCACCTGCACATGCATGCTGGTGTGCAAAGTTAGGATCAAAATAGTGAAATTAAATACACTGGTATTGCTATAACTATGTAGATATTTCTAAAACCATGATAAAGCTCTAATTGTTTTCTCTGGTTCTGCACTGTGCAAACTCAGCAACATCTAGATTTGGCTGATGAATTATTGAACTCTTTTATTTTTTAAGACCTTTGTGACGAAGTAAAGAGCGAGCAATGAGATGAGAAAAAAACAGATCCGCTCATTAAAGCTGTTCATTGAGCTCCAGCTCTTTGTAATGGTTACAAAACAAACATTTAATCACTGCTGTCTAATAGATGGAAAATTTCAATATTTATGTCATGCAGCTTGCTGCTACATCATAGCATCAGATATTCGGCCTCTCAGAGGACGAACTTCAAATTATTCAGTAAAATAAGTAGCAGATGAATTTTACATGCATGAATCTGCTCCCATGGAAAACATAAATGCTTAAAAAGCTTCAGTTATTACAGTAAATGTGATCTAGTTCAGATGTTATGGGGAAAAAACATATTAAATAACAAATAAAGAATAAATTACCTCCTATATTTAAGATTTCTTTATTTGTCCCACAGCAGAGAGATTTCCGGTACAACAGCAGCAAAAGAGAACACACAGGAAACAGGCTAGGAATAAAATATCAGATGAGAAATATGGAATATAAAAATAGATAAAGAATAAGTTCCAGATGATGGTTTCAGCAGTATGTTTACCTGTACATAGTACAGCCAGGAGTATGCCTGACAACGTACACATCAGATTGACTTGATGGAAGCAGCTGAATCATAAACTAAAAGGAAAGCCTTCAGAGCAGAGCCAGAATCAGCCGGAGTGCTCCAGATGGCCAGTCTGCCACTGGTTCTGACTCACCACAGAACCCCATCCTTTCATTCACCTTTTACAGCGTAAGGCCAGAAGACTCACCACTATCTGAGTCGCTGACTAAAGCGCAGACCAGGAGTTCAGTCAATGAAACCACGGAGGAAATGATTCATGTAATGACAAGAGACGGTTGATGTGGCCGAGACGACGCGCGACTCCCACACAGAATATCAGGAACGATGCAAAACAACTACTTTCAGCTTGGTTTCATGGATTTCCTCTTACATTTATACAGATTTTTTCTTTTTTTCCAACTGGTGACCACCTTCTTCACCCAATCCCAGTTTTTCCAGTGGAAAATCTAAACTTTGGGTTCCTTTTGTGTGAACAGACGAATTAATTCTCACTTGACAACGGCATTTCACTCATAGGTTTCCAGTCCTCAGACTCCAGTCCACCCCTCCTCTCCTGTTTCATTTCTTCTTCTACTCCTCACTTTGCCTCCAGATGTGGACATTTCTGGGCAAACAGAATAAAAGCTACCGAAGCAACGACGACAGTAGATGGAGGGAACAGGAGCGCCGTCCTGAAATGACGGCGTCCTCATCCCAGCATGCAACAGCCTGAACAGCCTTCTTTTTAACTCTGAAAAGTTCCCAACTGGATAAAATGAGCCAGAAATATCTGATATCTGAGCAGCAGAAGAAAAAACTGTTTCAATTCTAACTTCTACGTATTTTCATCAGATTAAGCAGGTAAAAGCTTTTCAGAACAAAAGATCATTTTAAAAAAAAAAAAAAAAGGAAATAATGTAATTTTATTTCCTCCTATTTCATCACAGGCAGTAAAGAGAACATATAAAAACCAGATAAGCATCTAAAGTTGGCTTTATGCGTACTTTTCGCATCAGTTGATGTCTGTACAGCTAACAGATCTGCAATCGCTGACGCAACACACACGTCTGCACTGCGTTGCAGTGAAAAGGAAGTGTTTATATGTTAAAAAAAAAAAAAAAGAATGCTTTTAGATGCATTTTACACCTGTTTGATTCATCAGTCTGAATACTTTTAAAACATGGATCCATTTCTACAAACTAATAAAAAGACACCATAAAAACAGTTTAATAACTTGCCTGGAAATTATTATATTAATATATAATATATATAATATATATTGATATAATCAATTATATTAACTGTAGAATTTTTTCAGCTTCTGCATGAAATATTCAGACTTAAATCTCTGCAACAAAAAGCTCTATCTGAATGCTCTCGTCATCACTGTAAAGGTTCCAGATTTGTCAACATGTGTAAATATGTTGGTGGTGTAGAACAGAGGAAGATGGCACATCGCAGAAATGTTGCTTAAAACAACTATCAGCTTAAATATGAATATCTCTCTGAAACAATGGAGCCGTATCAATAAACATCTGTCAAATAATCGTTAAAATGTGAAAATCCTCTCTGAAAACAATAACTTTGATGACGTGAACCAGAAGAAAATGAGTGAAACTTGGGGACAGTTCAGGCGAGTCTCCAGAAATGGCCGTTTGGTTCCATCTCTTTTCATCGTCAAGAGCAAAATCCACGTTTTTCTTCCTCCATGTTTGATGTTCCAGCTACAGTCAGCCGGCCTCCAACATATCGCTTGATATAAGTTTCAATGTGCTCATTTCTGGAAACAAAAACTCAACAGTTCAGTTCATTCGTGAGTAAATCGATGTTCAAACCCAAACATGTGATTTCAACTAAACATACTTGTACATATCAGTGATTTAGATTTTATTTGGAGCTTACATTCTATCATGGTAAAACACTTTGACCATTTTTCATTTGATTTGATTGACATGACAAGCATTTACAGAATATTTATCACTAAAATGTAACAAATTTCTACAGTTTCAGTCTAAAGTTTCAAAATAAGAGCATCGCAGCCATCGCTGTTCATCGCTCCTAATGTGTACATGTGTCCGTTCCCTCCTCAGTTCTGACACGGTAACAGCTTTTAGCTGTTCCCTCTGATGTCACCTGCTGTACCGTGCACGTATTGAGCCAATTACCTGCGCACGAGACACTGCTTTGGTCGAGAAAGGAAGTCGTTACAACTGACCCTTCTGCAAAGGAAGTTTCCCGTTGTAAAGGTCAGCGTAGTTATCTGCCGCAGCAGGATCTGCAGCCAAATGAAGACGATGAGGTTTGCTTCACCAGGCTGCAGCGACTCTGAATGTGGAGTTTATTTACTGTTTATTGCAGATGATGGTGCAGATAGCGTTGGATTCTGGGAGGGTTTTTTATGCAAATATTTCACAGAAGAGCATCTTTTCTAAACACTAAACACACAAAAAGAAGATTTTTTTCCCCAGATTTAGTTATTTTAACCCTCTTTTTTACTGTTATGAGTCCGTTACTAAGTGTTCTGATTAATTCCAGTCTCTCATCATAAAATCTAAACTGTGATCCGGGGAGGACCTTCGCTCTCACACGGCTGCGCTTCGTGCACACAGGCCCGACACATCCTGGTCATGTCCCCGCCGAGGACTGCTAACGACTCCCCTCTCCGCTGCTGCATGGCAGATAAAACCGTTGTTTTCCTCCGCCGTCAAGCAGCCGTGATTCTCCCTGGCCTCGGAGTAAAAGCAGGAAGGGTGATGCTGGCGAGGTGCAGGGATGCATGAGAATAAGGCAGCAGAGAGGTGAGGAAGAGGAGAGGGGTTGAAGGAAGTGATTTGACGGCACTTGAAGTCAAGCTGAAAGCCTCATAAACACGTACTCGCTCATCTAGACGCTCTCACTCCATTTTTCTCTCATCTGTCCTGAGCTCTCAGGAGGAAACGCTTCTGCGATTCATCGAGAGATTTTTTGTTTTGCTGACGACAGTTAAACGCACAAAGTGCCCCCTCCTCGCTCCCTCTTCACTCCCATCCCACAACCCCACCCTGAACCCCATCCGTCAACATAATCATGATGCCAGCTACGCATGGCTTGCTTGGTTGCCACGGCGCCAGCTGGATCTGCCCAGGGCACTGTGCACACAGAGTGGGAGAGGATGCTGGCAGAGAAAGAAGAAAAAAAAACGGTGGAGGATGGGAGCGTTGTGAAGCAGGGTGGGCAGCGGAATAAAGACAGAGATTGAGGAGGGGCTGAAAAGCGAGATAAAGGCGAGTGTGAGGAGTGGGGAGCGGGTGGGAAGGCAGGGAGGGGTGGGGGGGGTGCAAATGCTGGTAACAGCAGGAGGAGTGTGGATGGAAAGTCCTCTAAAAACACTCATGACTTCTGCTCCAGTTTGTAAGAGGAAGCTTACAGGAGGCTGTGACCCCCTCTGTCCTCTGCCTCACTGCCCATCACCCCCCCACCCTGCACAAGAAAAGGCCTTTCATGGGGAGTCCAGCTGGCACAGACCTGGAGGCTGTGTGGCCATTCGAATGCACACACACACACACACATGTACATACACATTCAAACACACTGTCACATCTAGATGGAGCGGTGGAGAAGCATTTCCTGGATGGCCTGCAGCAAGCCAGATAGACGTGCACTGCAAACACACACAGTTTGGCACACACACACACACACACACACACACGAACCCAACCGTGCAGAGCTGCACATGAAATAATCAGATGATGCAGCCATGATGGGTGTGTGTGTGGGGGGGGGTTCTGGCTCTAGCTCGTTCTGACGTAGAACCCAGCAGACCTCTATACTACATATTCACACAGTCTGCATGCAGATGCACACGGAGCACCGAAGAGTCTGACAAAGTGACCTAAACCCTCCAAAATCTGTCTGCAGTCGTTCTCCGTTGCAGTTTCTCCAAATCCCAGCCAGCAAACGGACATCGTTTTAACTTCTCTCACACACAGAGAGGCAGACGCCCCTCCACAAGCTTCTTCCTGCATCTCTGCAGGTCTTCCTGTATACTGTAACTGTTGCTATAGTAACAGTGTTTAGACTGCTCATCTAATCTAATCTAATGTTGCTACTGAGATTATTTGGTCCCCCCCCAACCCCGAGTGTCCGGCCGTAAAACGGCAGCATGTGGTGGAACGACGCGCCCCTCATCGATGCGCAGCAGCAGCTGCGGACGTGAAGTTAAACTGCAGTTTATGCTTTGGGATATTTATAGTGCAAGTGTGGCAGTCTTACATAACAAACTAGGAAGATAAATTAGGAAGAAAAAGCTTTGTTTGTTCTGTTTGGCCTCCAGCGGGATCTCCCCCGTCAGATAGATTAGTCCTGTGTTTGTTTCTTCTGACTTTAACTAAATTTAGGAGTCATGCTGTTTTCTTTGTTGCCACTTCATTATTATTACCGCCTGCCTTCACCTCGTCTGGCTGATAAATCACGGCTAGTGGATTCTGAGAGGAGGGTAGTTCTGTCAAAAGTCCTGAAAGATGCTGCTGCTGTAACAGTGTGATGTGTGTTTGCTCCTGGTCCTGAACGAGCAGAGGAAAAGCCATTGGAGTCATCTGGGTTGTGTGTTGATTAAAGGGTGGAACATCAGTGTAATTTCTGTTTAATCTTTAGTTCTGGAGCTCTTTTTTTAAACAAGCTACGAAATGTTTTACACATGATTAATGTATCTGTCTGATAAAGCTGTTATTTTTAACCATGTTAGTATATTTATAAGATGGTTAGTGTAACTATAAGATGGTTAGTTTATCTATGAGATGGTTAGTGTATGTATAAGATGGTTAGTGTTAACTATAAGATGGTTAGTGTAACTATAAGATGGTTAGTGTAACTATAAGATGGTTAGTGTATCTATAAGATGGTTAGTGTATCTGTAAGATGGTTAGTGTAACTATAAGATGGTTAGTGTATCTATAAGATGGTTAGTTTATCTATGAGATGGTTAGTGTATCTATAAGATGGTTAGTGTATCTATAAGATGGTTAGTGTTAACTATAAGATGGTTAGTGTTAACTATAAGATGGTTAGTGTAACTATAAGATGGTTAGTGTATCTGTAAGATGGTTAGTGTATCTATAAGATGGTTAGTGTATCTGTAAGATGGTTAGTGTAACTATAAGATGGTTAGTGTATCTATAAGATGGTTAGTGTAACTATAAGATGGTTAGTGTATCTGTAAGATGGTTAGTGTAACTATAAGATGGTTAGTGTATCTATGAGATGGTTAGTGTATCTGTAAGATGGTTAGTGTAACTATAAGATGGTTAGTGTAACTATAAGATGGTTAGTGTATCTATAAGATGGTTAGTGTAACTATAAGATGGTTAGTGTATCTATAAGATGGTTAGTTTATCTATAAGATGGTTAGTGTATCTATAAGATGGTTAGTGTTAACTATAAGATGGTTAGTGTAACTATAAGATGGTTAGTGTATCTGTAAGATGGTTAGTGTATCTGTAAGATGGTTAGTGCAACTATAAGATGGTTAGTGCAACTATAAGATGGTTAGTGTATCTATAAGATGGTTAGTGTAACTATAAGATGGTTAGTGTAACTATAAGATGGTTAGTGTATCTATAAGATGGTTAGTGTATCTATAAGATGGTTAGTGTTAACTATAAGATGGTTAGTGTATCTATAAGATGGTTAGTGTAACTATAAGATGGTTAGTGTATCTATAAGATGGTTAGTGTTAACTATAAGATGGTTAGTTTATCTATGAGATGGTTAGTGTATTTATAAGATGGTTAGTGTTAACTATAAGATGGTTAGTGTAACTATAAGATGGTTAGTTTATCTATGAGATGGTTAGTGTATCTATAAGATGGTTAGTGTATCTATAAGATGGTTAGTTTATCTATGAGATGGTTAGTGTATCTATAAGATGGTTAGTGTTAACTATAAGATGGTTAGTGTAACTATAAGATGGTTAGTGTATCTATGAGATGGTTAGTTTATCTATGAGATGGTTAGTGTATCTATAAGATGGTTAGTGTATCTATAAGATGGTTAGTGTTAACTATAAGATGGTTAGTGTAACTATAAGATGGTTAGTGTATCTATAAGATGGTTAGTGTATCTATAAGATGGTTAGTGTTAACTATAAGATGGTTAGTGTAACTATAAGATGGTTAGTGTATCTATGAGATGGTTAGTGTATTTATAAGATGGTTAGTGTTAACTATAAGATGGTTAGTGTATCTATAAGATGGTTAGTTTATCTATGAGATGGTTAGTGTATCTATAAGATGGTTAGTGTATCTATAAGATGGTTAGTGTAACTATAAGATGGTTAGTTTATCTATGAGATGGTTAGTGTATCTATAAGATGGTTAGTGTTAACTATAAGATGGTTAGTGTAACTATAAGATGGTTAGTGTATCTATAAGATGGTTAGTGTATCTATGAGATGGTTAGTGTATCTATAAGATGGTTAGTGTATCTATAAGATGGTTAGTGTTAACTATAAGATGGTTAGTGTTAACTATAAGATGGTTAGTGTAACTATAAGATGGTTAGTGTATCTATAAGATGGTTAGTGTAACTATAAGATGGTTAGTGTATCTATAAGATGGTTAGTGTTAACTATAAGATGGTTAGTGTAGCTATAAGATGGTTAGTGTATCTATAAGATGGTTAGTGTTAACTATAAGATGGTTAGTGTAACTATAAGATGGTTAGTGTATCTATAAGATGGTTAGTGTAACTATAAGATGGTTAGTGTATCTATAAGATGGTTAGTGTTAACTATAAGATGGTTAGTGTTAACTATAAGATGGTTAGTGTAACTATAAGATGGTTAGTGTATCTATAAGATGGTTAGTGTTAACTATAAGATGGTTAGTGTATCTATAAGATGGTTAGTGTTAACTATAAGATGGTTAGTGTAACTATAAGATGGTTAGTGTATCTATAAGATGGTTAGTGTAACTATAAGATGGTTAGTGTATCTATAAGATGGTTAGTGTATCTATAAGATGGTTAGTGTAACTATAAGATGGTTAGTTTATCTATGAGATGGTTAGTGTATCTATAAGATGGTTAGTGTAACTATAAGATGGTTAGTGTAACTATAAGATGGTTGGTGTATTTATAAGATGGTTAGTGTTAACTATAAGATGGTTAGTGTATCTGTAAGATGGTTAGTGTATCTATAAGATGGTTAGTGTATCTGTAAGATGGTTAGTGTATCTATAAGATGGTTAGTGTTAACTATAAGATGGTTAGTGTATCTATAAGATGGTTAGTGTTAACTATAAGATGGTTAGTGTAACTATAAGATGGTTAGTTTATCTATGAGATGGTTAGTGTAACTATAAGATGGTTAGTGTATCTATAAGATGGTTAGTGTATCTATAAGATGGTTAGTGTAACTATAAGATGGTTAGTGTATCTATAAGATGGTTAGTGTTAACTATAAGATGGTTAGTGTATCTATAAGATGGTTAGTGTAACTATAAGATGGTTAGTGTATCTGTAAGATGGTTAGTGTAACTATAAGATGGTTAGTGCAACTATAAGATGGTTAGTGTATCTATAAGATGGTTAGTGTATCTATAAGATGGTTAGTGTATCTGTAAGATGGTTAGTTTATCTATGAGATGGTTTGTGTATCTATAAGATGGTTAGTGTAACTATAAGATGGTTAGTGTATCTGTAAGATGGTTAGTGTAACTATAAGATGGTTAGTGTATCTATAAGATGGTTAGTGTAACTATAAGATGGTTAGTGTATCTATAAGATGGTTAGTGTATCTGTAAGATGGTTAGTTTATCTATGAGATGGTTTGTGTATCTATAAGATGGTTAGTGTAACTATAAGATGGTTAGTGTATCTATAAGATGGTTAGTTTATCTATAAGATGGTTAGTGTATCTATAAGATGGTTAGTGTAACTATAAGATGGTTTGTGTTAACTATAAGATGGTTAGTGTTAACTATAAGATGGTTAGTGTATCTATAAGATGGTTAGTGTAACTATAAGATGGTTAGTGTATCTATAAGATGGTTAGTGTAACTATAAGATGGTTAGTGTAACTATAAGATGGTTAGTGTTAACTATAAGATGGTTAGTGTAACTATAAGATGGTTAGTGTATCTATAAGATGGTTAGTGTAACTATAAGATGGTTAGTGTAACTATAAGATGGTTAGTGTATCTATAAGATGGTTAGTGTAACTATAAGATGGTTAGTGTAACTATTAGATGGTGAGAAAGTGACACAAATCAGAGCAAAATCAGTTGTTAATCTTATAAGCTTATATGGTCTCGGTGAGGTAGGAGTCTCTGTTTTACAGAGAAAACTGGCTTCTGGATGGTAGGTATATATCTGCTGCTTAGATCAGGGGTGTCCAAAGTTGGTCCTCTTAGACTGAAGTCCTGCAGGGTTTCAGTGTATCCCTATTCCAGCACACCTGACTCACGTTAAATGGATCCAACAGCCGCTCAAGTTCTGCACAGTGACTGATTCATTTGAGTCGGAACAAGGATAGATGGTAAATCTGCAGGATTTTGGTTCTCGAGGACCGGAGCTGGACACCCCTGGTTTAGAAGCTGTAAAGAACCAGTGAATTGAGAACCTAGCATGTTGAGAAGTTAGCATGTGACGTGATGAGAAGCGACTCTGCTCTTGTTGTGAAGATGGTTTCACACTAAACCAGTGTTTCTCAGTTCCAGTCCTTAGGCCCCCCCCTGTCCTGCATGCTTTATAGACAACCCTACTTTAACACACCTGAATGAAATAAAAGTTTAACAGGCTGCAAAGAACTTGATAAGGAAGTTCAATAATCTTTAGAAGGTTTGGAAGGATCATGTCTAAAATATGCAGGGCATGGGGTTAAGAAACATTGCTCTAAACTAAGTGGTCATGTTCCTAAATGGTATTTATTTTTTAATTCCAGACAGTCATCCCTTAAAGAGACAGTATCATAGAATCTTTATATTATTTATGCATACGTCGCTTACACATGCTCGTAACTAGCAAAGGCAGTCAGAAGAGGTTTATTTGTGTTATATTTTATATCGAAGCCAGATTATTGTTTTTAATTTGCTGAAATGTTTTGCATAGAAGCGGATTTGAGGAAAATTATTAGAGATTACTGAAGGTGGTTCCAACTTTCCCAAAAAGCCAGAAAACATCTGTTATTGTAATTATGTGTTTCAAACCAGTAGTAAACATACATGGTGTGTCCCAGTTCTTATCTAGACGATTTCCCAGTGATATCCTTGCTGCCACAGGTGGCTCGGGCCTACGGTGAGGATGCCCCCTCGACACCTCCCCAGTGAGGTGTTACTCTAGCTGGAGTCCCCAGGGAAGGCCGAGGGCGTGCTGGAGGGATTACATCTCTCAGCTGACCTGGGAATGCTTTGGGATCCCCCAGGATGAGGTGGTGAAAGTGGCTGGGGAGAGGTGGGGGTCTGGGCTTTCCTGCCTCGGCAGCTGTCCTTGCAACCTGACCCCACATAAACGGCAAAACAAAAAAAAAATCGATGTATGGGTGGACGGATGGAGTCGCTGCGCCTCCTACTCAGGACACTGTTTCTCAGCTTTTCCCTCAAACCCACAGACTGGTAGTCGATGCATTTGGAGTCATCAGAAAGCCAACCAGAGACGATATGAGCACTGCAGAACCGATGCCCGGGTATAGGCTTCCTGTTAGCACAGCCAACCACACCACCAGGCTGCTTGCTGGTCTTTCTTCATGGGAAACCAATGAAAACTCATTTCCTGTTTCCACAACTTCCCTCCTCTTCAACTGGACCGGTCAAACGTGCAACAGCTTCCTGGCATTGCTCTAACAATCCTGATTCTGACCTTCATGGGTTGTTACGAGCGTGCACATGAGACGCGTGACGCATAAATGACAAAAATCATCTCTTCACGCCAGTTCATTGTGTTTGTTGTAATATGTGATGAGTCCAAACCAGGTGACTGCAATGCATCTTCATTTCTCTTTAAGCCCCCAACTTTCCAAAAGTCCTTACGAGCTACGACGACGCAGAACCCAATCACAAAGCCAAGAACCAAAGATTTGATCAGTTAATGGGTAAAAAGTGTTTCATCTGCTTTTGGGTCATTCTTCATCAGAAGAAACGTTCAACCAGAACCCAGATTTATGATTTATTTGTCGTCAAATTGCCGATTTTACATGACAGTAGAAGCAGATGAGATGTTCAGAAAATATCTGTATTTAATTTTCGTGACAGCTTTGATGATAAAAGTCATTTATAAACTATGACAAATGCTATTTTTACACTTTAGAGCCACACAGGTGAAGTTTCTGATCTCCTGCTGGGTCTCACTCAGGTGAAGGAAAATCTTTGTGTGAACCCTGAAAATGATTTCATCGAGCTGATTTGCACTCTGAACAGATTTTCCTGTGAACTTAATCTCTCCGGAGGAGCGAGGTCAAGGTCTCCGTCTATGTATAGAAACATATTTCTGTCTGACAATCGGAAACAAAGCCGAGGAAATCTGATAGAAACTTCCAGAAATCACGGTGTGGGCTCCGCCTTCGGCCCCCATGGTGTGACCGCCGGGGCCGTGGCCATGCAGGGGTAACGTCTGTCAGGGAGATAAGAGCTGAGCAAAGGGTCTCCAGGCTATACGGCTTATCGCTCACACGGACATGGAGGGAATACACAAGAGCACGTACACGTAAGACGGAGGTGTGAAGTCTTCCGCATGGGAAGATTTGAGGTTTATATCTCACCTCTGTATCACAGCAGCAGCAACTTTAGTCTGTTTCTCTGTCTGTCTCACAGCAGGATGGCGTCCAACGCCAGCTGCAGGGTTTCACAGAAGGACAGAAAAGCAGGGTTATTTTTCTGTTAGATTGTAGTTATAGTTCATTATGTGATTCAAATGCATATAATTAATGTTTTGCATTAATTGAGGTTTGTTGTAAAAGTAAAAAATCTTTTGTTTGTCAAAACATTTTGCGATCTTCACTGGTTAAAACCAAAAAGACGTGTTGTTAAAGGAATCTTTTGAAGCATTGCTTTTTATATTTTGACACTGATGTGCTGATTTCACCCAACAATTGGCATGTAGCTGCTATCCTCACTGTCAGTCAAATATAAACACTGCTTTCTTTTCTATATTTGAACATGCAATTATCACAGAAGTAATACAGAACCACAAAGATGAGATTTTCCTTTTAAACAGGAAATAGAAGCTTTAACTATCGTCACTTTTTAAAATTGTGTTTAAGTGCTGGATAATGCAACAAATGAAATGGGGAAGAAAAGCAGATAAGAAAAAAAAGGGCAGTTATGTTCTTCATAAAATATGTCATACGCGGAGTAATTACCAGACTGATTACAGTCATTACCAGGTGTCTTGGTTACATCTAAATACGTCATTTAGTTATAGATATGGTTAGAAATTAAGACTAATTTTAGTTCGCAAACAGACATTATCTGGGCTTGAATATATCATGATTAAAATCTTCATGGATGCAAGTTTTACAATTCACAAGCAGTTCCTCTTATGGCCACTAGAGGTCATAAATTCCCCAGACGCAAAGTTAGCCTGTATGACGGGGTTCTTAAATCGGTCCTAAGAAGGCTGCAGTCCAGGAGGATTTCCATGTATCCCTGCTTCAACACAGCTGACTCAAATTAATGAGTCTTTGTGCAGAACTTGATAGGCTGTTAGAGCCATTTCATTTGATTCAGGTGTGTTGAAGCAGGAAAACCTGGAAAACCTGCTGGATTGGGGCCCCATAGGACTGAATTGAACACCCCGACTGTATGACATGAGGTTACATTCGGAAGAGGAACAGTCTTCCCAATCAGTGACTGTTGATGGTTTTTCACAATTTAAGCAATAAAATACCACGACTGTCTTCAAATATGGAAAAATAAATACACAAAAAGTCTCGTAAATAGTGTTTCTAATCCAGAAAGTCATTATTTAAGTCAAACTGTCACAAAAAGAAAACTACAAATAACCTGAAGACGGAGGCGTTTGGGTGAATTTCTTGTTCTTTGTGGCAGGTACAAAAATGACACCTAATTAGGATTATGTCTTTAATTAACTTAAAACACAGCATACGTCCACAGAGCATGACAGCTATTCGTTTAGTTAAGTAGACGTGTGCTACAGGAACAAATTAGCAGAATTAACAGAAGGGATTAGGCCTTTGATTAACTTAAACAAAGCAAAACAGAGGTTCAAAAGGTGAGAGAGGAGTAATGTGACTGCTGGCTTCACAGAACAAATGGTGGTTATTTCTGCTCAGTCTCATTGCTGGATATTTTCTGGGAAGAAAGCCAAAAGTTGCTGCTTTATTTTCCGTCAGCAGTGGTCCTTTTTTTGTCCTTCAAGAAGTTACGGCATCAGAGACAGAGCATAAAAGTGCTAAACTGCCCATAAAGCATCCCAGCTAGCATCTTTGCTTAACATTATCACAGTAAATATACAACCTCATGTATATTTACTCTCAACTCCTAAACATGACACATCATTCCTCCTAATGATGGCTGTTAACCCTTTAATGTTGTATTTATCATATTTGAAACATACAGTTTCTGATACGCATTAAATGATGAAAACTTACAATATTACAATAAATATTACAATTTACATTAAATAAATATTACAATTGATACAATCCAAGCCTTGTCTCCTGCCCCCTGGTGGACACATTTTGCACTGCAAGAATTTTGACAAATCACGCAGTAATAAATAGTAAATATAAAATAAAGTAATTATACTTATTTATTTTACATTTTCATTAAGGGGTCAACTGAAGACTTCTTAAAAATGTAATTCCCTCCCCATTGTTATCCTGGGTCAGACTTTAAAGGGTTAAAAACCTGCGGTGTCTGACAGGAACCAGGCCACATCAGGACCGTGTCAGCTTGAATCAACAGCTCACAGCTGCTCCCACAGCTCGTAGCACTGGCAGAAGAGGAGGGGCAGCCAAAGGCTATTCGAGTTTTCCTCGTATTTCAGGAATTTCTTTAAATATGAATGTTTAAGCAGCCTTTAGCTGGAATATTTTACAACAAAACATTTTTACCCCACAGTGGAATTGAGAACGTTTATTATTTTCTATTGTCCCTTAAAACTGGTTCTCACACAGTTTCTATATGATTTTTTTAAATTTTTTTTATGACTAATAGTTGAGTTTGTGCTTTTGTAATTTCAAAGGCAGTGTCCGTATAGCCTCCAGCTGCTTGGTGTGATCAACACGTTTTCTGACTGTTGGTTACTGAGTCCACAGTCACATCTGCAATCTGGAATTAACTTGTGAAATTGAAAGAATAATGCTGTCACCATATTCACAGAACCTTCATTAACATTTTGCTCTGCATTGAACCTGTGGGGGGTGGATTACCCCAACCTTTCCTCCACATTGTTGGACGAGTTTGAAGGTGCTGCAGCTTCTTTACAATTTGCTCTTGATGATGCTGTCCCAGTAAAAAAGAAAAGTGGTGAACCAGAGTAGACATTGTCCTTGGTACAACATGCTGCTGTGACCCTTGAAATTGAGAAAACCTGAAAGAAAATGGGGGTCAGCTGAAAGTGGTGAATGCTTCTTAGCCTGGAAAGGTGGCTTTATAACATGTAAATCAGCTTTATGTGAGACCAGAACTTTATGTGACCTGGTTTGTATGTGGCACTCTTAAATGCTGTATCCCTACAGCGGTTGTGTAGCTGTTGAGTTTTTCATGGACAGAATCTTGTCAGTTTGAGCTAAAATCCATCTTTGCTGCTCAAACAGCAGACTCAGCTTTAAGACATGATGCAGTGATATTCTAAAACAGTGAAAAGCAATACTCACACTGCCTCTTACTCATTAATCATGCTGAATTAATGTCAATAGTCAGCCTCTAAATCACCAACTTGCCTGTTTGACCCTGCTAGAAGTTCTGCCTCTTGCCAACAGCTCAGTTCTTGACCCGATCAATCTGTCTCTAGCATGTATAGTTATGTACTAAGAGCCTTTAAGCATGCTGTAGTTAAACCTTAAAGCTGGTGTTTGCCCGACTGATCCAACCAGTTTCAGACCTACTGCCAGCCTTCCTGGTCTTAAATGAACTTTTGCAGAAAGTTAGTTTATACAAAGTGCTGCAGGTTTTTGACAACGCCACACAATGAAACTCCATTTCTTCCTGTTGCAAATGAATGGTCCCAACTCTGCCGGTCTTGTCACATCTTGGTGCCACATCGCGCTCCACGGCATGTCACTCCAAAGTCATGAGCGTATTATGAGTCTCATGATGCTGCTATACTGCTTCATGTATATACTTCATGCTATACTTTTATGCATGTATAGATAATAGACTGTGACTTCTGTGTGTTTTTTTACTGTTCTGGTTTTGACCCTATTTTATTGTGTTTTTCAAGCTTCCTTTGGACAATATCTTTAAGAAATAAAGCATAAATTTCTCGTTATGCTGATGACACCCAGCTGTATTCATCCATCACATTTTGAGAAATACATCAAATTGTAGATGTTCTGTAACTTTTTACTTATGGAATCAGACAAAAATTAGTTTTTAGTTTTGTTTTTTGGGTTCCTAAGAACCTCAGAACATTTTCCCCAGTCACAAAAACAACCAGCTGAAAGTTTGGGCTTTTTTTTTTTCCTGTTAAATCTAATGAGGAAAACGTGTCCAAACTTTTAACTGGGACCACATGTGCTTGCTTTCAGTATAGCTGCAAGAAACCTTGGAGAAACCTTTGACCAGGACTCATCATTTAATTTGCATATTAAACAAGTGATTTGTTGTAAAAGTAAAAATCATTTGTTTCTCAAAATATTTTGCAATCTCCATTGGTTAAAACAAACAAAAATATGTATTGTTAAAAAAATCTTTTGAAGCATTGCTTTTTATATTTTGACCCTGACATGCTGATTTCACCCAACAATTGACATGTAGCTGTTTTATATATTTAGATCAGCATGTTTTTATTGCCAACAAATTTCCAAGATCAGAGGTTTTATGTCCCAAAGCAATACTAAAAATCTGATTTACATCTATTGTGCAATTTCACCTGTTTGCCCAAACAATTCACATAAAAGATTCCAGTTAATCCTCAACACTGCTGCTGCAGCGCTGCAGGTACGACTAGGACTTAATAATATACAAAGCCCATAACGCAGTCTTATTTGATAGAAGCTTCTGTTTCATATCAACTTATTAGATCTTTTTGTTCCATAAAGCGGGTTTATTTTTGGTTTGCAAAATCTGTAAAACGTTCTAGTTCAGTGCAACCAGCTGCCAACATGGGTCCTGACAGAACTTTCATTTCATTTACCATTTATTTTGCCATCAAATGTTTATTTTCAATGTTTTTTTTACCACTTAGTTCGATGAAGGGAGCCTATCCCAGCAGTCTTTGGGCGAAAGGCAGGGTACACCCTGGACAGCTCGCCAGTCCATCGCAGTTGTTTTATTTCTAAGCTAATATTTTTTTTTGTATATTATTTTCATGCGCCTTTGCTCATCTTTTTTGGTATTTTTGTGTTTAAAAGCTGTAAATGGTTGAAGTGTACCCAACATACCTGTGAAAATGAGGTTGCAAAGACCAGGCTGAAAAATGCTTTGAAAGACCTGCAGAAGTCTGAGGAGCTGATCCATAAAGACGACTTATCATGTGCAGAACGCAGACCTGTGATTTATATTAATTGTTTCTCTTTGTACGGCTGCCAGAGTTCTCGTCTTCTTCCATCACGTTGTTATTGCATGATGCTACTGGACACTTTGGAAGCTGGTGATGAGAGATTAATAAGCGCTTTCTTGGCATGGCTGTATTTCATTCTGAGCTCTGATGCAGCGACTGAAACCCACCAGTGGATCACCCACTGTCAGAGTTGGGAAAACTCCCTACAAGAATCTGTGGTTAACCAACTTTCCATTAACCAGAGTATGTCTTTCCAAACCTGTAAGATTCCTGATGCGCAGCCAGTCCAGTTGGCGCTCCGGGACTGAGCGTGTTGTGTATGACATAAATATTTTAACACAAGATACCTGTTTCTCTGCGCTTTGCTCCTAAATATTTTACATTCAGGGCCTCAGCTTTTGATACGGATTTCAAGACCTTCTCGTTTTCTCTTCCAGCCAGTGTGAGCTCATTGATGAGCTGAGCCAAGCCGAGGCACTGCTGGTTCTAATCAGGGTGAGGCAGCATGTGGGTGACCCTTGAATGCACAAACGAGCGCATGCCTACCCATACGCTTACGACCGTGCCCATATCCCTCGGGCTTCTTTCCATTTTCTCTTTTTGTGGTTTTCTGAATCTGCCTTCCAAGGCTGAACTTGCTCAGCTGTCTGGCTTCAGGCAGAATTACATGTAATACTTCTCCACGTCCTATATAGCCCAGATATTAGTACATCTGTGGTTTTATGTTGTGCACAAATCGTCATTCTGCAATTTACATGCGCAGACATGGGTGGTACTTATGTGTTGCATTAGCTTCTGCACAGGGACCTGTGTTGTTATACACACATTCGGCATAGGACTCATGCATACACTCATTCTTCACTTAAATTATGGGGTCAGACATTCCTCCTGTTACCTGTGGCTGCAGCTTTGCAAGGGAGTGGTTCATGATTACCTCTGTGCTTCTGCTGCTGCTTTACATTTTGATGGTAAAGACCTTGGGCCACAACTCTGCCGCTTTTTTCTTTTTATAGCTCGATGCATTTTACTGCCACACACAGGTACAGATACACAGCAAATGCACACAGACTTTTACACACATACAAATAAACAAACATGAACTGTTTAAACTCTGTAGGGACAAATACTGCTTTAAAAAAAAAAAAGTATGCACAGATGCAAACAGGCTCTTCTGTGTTGAGGGGCTTAGTCATGTTTCTCATTTCCCTCAGTGTGACTATGTGAGCTGATCCCTGCTGCTATGATGCAGCCATAAACCTCAACAAACCACCCATTTCATACCGTCTGCATGTGTTTATCAGCATGTGTGGAATAATGGGTCAGACTGGAGCTGCCTCTAATCCTGCAGACCAGCACGCTGTCTTTTAATTAGCCTGCAGTTTATGGTCAGGGTCAGACTGCTATCACAATCTGCAGCTAATCCACTACGAACTGATCAATGCAGAGAAGGACGATGGGCGGGAAGTAAAGAGGGAGGGAAAACGGAGGGGTGGAAGGTTAGATGTCTGAGAACAGTGGAAGGGTTCGATGAGGAGCCTCTTGTAGGCAGATAAGAGAGGAGAAAGGAGGAGATGATGGTAGTGGATTTGTTTGTTCAAGTGCTGTTTATCTTTAGCGACGTGTGTGTGTGTGGGGGGGGGGGGGGGGGCTTTAAACAACAGCTTTTTCTGTTTGAGGATTAAATTGTAATCAAACCAGAATTTAATAAGTGGGATTAAAAACTCATCAAACATCTGTGATCAAGCTGAAAAACCTGGAAGAAGTGCTTCCACGCAGCTGAAAACACGATGTTTAAAATGTTTTATTGGTTTCATTTCTCTGCTTCTGCTGGAGGGACACTGGAACCAGTTTGGTTTTATCGGTTTGTTCAACTTTTCACGACTTCTTTTGTTCAGTAACATTGGCATGAACTCACATAAATACCAACAGCTTGTTGTGAAAGCATATCAAAAGCCACAACAAAAGCGAACACAGAGGGGAAACTTGACCTAAGAACCAAGACCAGGACCTGCAGGACACGGAAACTTGCCAACAAAAGTGATTTTTTTTTTTTTTTTTTAGAAAATGTCAGAAAGCAGCTGAATGAGATGTTTGCTAATAGGAATCATCGTCATGCTTGGAGAAATGATAAGTAAATCACTTCCATCTTTCTCTGATTGATCATCTTACGTTTAAGTGGAGCCAAAATGGTCGTTCAGAGGGGGGGGGCGTGCTGCAGCCTGGTGGGCAGGATGAAGCGTTAATGGATGGCTGAACCTGCAGGACTTTATCTTATTTGTTCTGAGTTATCAGCAGCAGTGAAATCCTTCTGATCAGTGGCGACTGTGGGAGGGGGGGGGGGGGGGCAGGAAGAGCAGTGACATCAAAGAACAGTGTTGGACACGGTCCCAGATCATCCATGTCTTCAGGCTTTCCCTTTTCCCTCTGGGGAGTGGGGGGTGGTGGTCATCTAACACTGCTTACGCCTTACTTCAGATGTCAGATTGAAGGTTTAAATAAAGTCTGGAATAAAAGAATATATAGCGAAGGAGGTGGTCCAAGGGGGGGGGGGATTGGCTCTTCGTGTCATGCACATGGGGTTTGCTTTGCTTACTCCAGTGTCACCCCCCTTCTTCTCATCTCCCCCATTTGAAAAGCTGGAAGTAGTCCATCTGCAGCCAGCAAAAGCAGGCTAGCAAGCATTAGTCTCCCTCCACCCATTCCCACTTTCGTTCTACTCTCCCTGGGGCCCCCATAACCCTCCATCCCCCCAACTCCTGACTCAATCCCACCCTTGTCTTCTACTCCCATCCTATTTGCGGTCCAGATTTGCTTCGAAATGAGTCACCCAACCACAAATGGCCCCATTTAGGAGGCAGAGGGGAGCAGTGGAGGAGAGGCGGGTGGACGTAGGGGATGGAGATGAAGTGAGTGGGAGTGGGATGAGAAGGATGAAGAGACAGGGAAGGGAGGAGCGACGGCGTCTGATGGCTGTTTTTCACTCTGCTGCTTTTGTTGATCAGAATCAACAGCCAAGGTCTGGATCCAATCAGCTCCCTGCATTCAGCCAAGCAGAATAAGACTGGAAATATATTTGACAGTGCACACACACACACACACACACACACACACGCGCCCACATCTGCATGAACACACGTACAGTGACCAAATGGGATGATGCACATGCAGACACAGTTCCATACATAATATAATGCAGCACAGACGGGGAGCAGAAGCTGGAGCATTTATGTTGGATTAGGACACATGAGTGCAAACATATGGCATGTATACATGCATACACACCCACACACGTGTGTGTGTGTATACATATATATATATATATATATATATATATATATATATATATATATATATATATATATATGCACTGAATTGCTAAATCCACGATCATGAAAGTGTGACACATCATGCTAATTACTGCTGTGGCATTTCATCAATAATGTTCATTAAAGTCTTTCATCCACTGGAACCGACAGCTTGGTGTACAAATGTGTGTGTGTGTGTGTGTGTGTGTGTGTGTGTGTGTGTGTGTGTGTGTGTGTGTTGGAATACGGCTTGCAAACAGTGACTAAGCACCACTGTTGGGTGATGGATCACTGCAGATTTGCATTAAATGCTTGGGTATTTGCTCCCAGCTTGCTGGCAGGAGCTGTTTTTTATCATATGTGACCGTTTCCAAATATTCAGGAGCATTAAAGATGAGAAATCTGGAGCGCCATCACGGCTTTGCATAATTCAAACAATAAACATATCAGTTGTAATCAGCCAGGAAGTGTGATTCACATTTGCGAGAATCAAACCGTGTTTACTTCTCTTTACTTTTTGGGGATTTTTGGCAGCATGAGCAAAGACGGAGCTGTAAAAACCCAACAAACATCCCTGAAAAAACACCAGGAGTCATGTGGGATGCTTTAAGAGATTCCAGCTATGGGACGTCAACCAACATTTCCTGTGTTCACACTTGATAGAAAGCGCTTTCTCTCCTCTGGACGGCAGAGTGTTAACAAATTAAACCCACTGGGGATCTGCTGCCTGGACACATGCTCAGCTGTTGCTTTATGTGTCCTCATAGAGAAAATCATGCCAAGGATCACAAATTTTACAGGAACTGGAATAACTTTTCTTCCCACCTGGCTTTTAGTCCAGTAAGCGAGCTGTAAGCTTGGAACCAGGAACAGAAAACAAACATAATCTGGAAGGCGCACGTCTGAATCAGCAGAGTGTTGCCTCTGTAATCGCCCCCCGCCCCCCGCTGGCCCGCGTGGTCGCAAGCGCTCATTTCCACAAAGAGCCAATCAGGGTTTGATCAACTCGGACTTGGATAAAAGCTCTGCTTCGCTGCGGTTTTACCTGTAATAAGACTTAAAGGCTAATTGTAGAGACAGTCATGATGAGGATGACACTGATTAAAGACATGCAGGGATCTGAAGGCTCTCACCCTTTTCAGGTCAGAGAACACACACACACACACACACACACACACACTTCCAAGCCATAGCTAATTATCCTCTGCTTGAGGACGCCACACAACCCTGCATCCGATGTGCTGACGGAGAAGACATTTCCATTGCATTTTGGGATTTGTGCGGCAGCTCCGCGGAGTGTGTCCGCCGAGCTTTGACTAATGAAAAATGTGCATCTGCACCAGACGGTTTTCAGATCTTTTGATTAAACATAAAAGCATTATTTCCGGATAAAACCCCCATGTATGAACTCAGTAAAAAGCTGAAAGACTTTGAAATATAAGCAACTGCACTCCGTTTCAACCCAAATCAAATGAAAAAACCGAAACGTGCTGGAATGGTTTCCTGCTGCGTGGAAACGTTGGGACCTTATAGTTCCTGCAGACGGTGGAAAAGCACAGCGAGCCTATTGGTTAACGATGGGGACACTTAAGGACCCCCTTCATGCAAGCGGGTTAACACCTTGCTGAAACCGTTTTGCGCCTGGGTTTGCGAGTATCGCCGTCGGCGATGCTTCCTGGAAGAGTTACAGTAACACAAAGCTTTTTTTTTTGTTAATAAATGGACAAAATCATGAATCAAGGTGATTAAATCTGTTAAAGTGGTCATAATGTGAGTTTCAAAGACTCGGAGACCCCTTGTGCTCTTCGGGGGACTCCAGAACCCAGACTGGGAACCAGTGGGCTCCACTCTACTGAGGAAAAAGTAGAGACTCCATTCAAGGCCTCACAACACTTTTATTGTTTATTAAATTTGAGATTAAGCTCCAAATAAAGTGTTTCAGACTGAACCTGGATCAGTAGTGTGGTGTGTCTCGGATCAGGGGGTGCCCTCATACTGGTGCTGTCTGGTCCATTTCCACAGATAGAATGGTTTGTGTGGTCCGCTTGGAAACTGATGGTCTGGGTTTACCTGCTACAGGTTGCTTACAGCGTGGAGGTAAAGGAACCATGCAGTGAACCAAAAAGAGAAAGTGATGCAGCCTCTCCTACTGGTTATACTGGGCGGCTTTGTGAGAAGATCACACTAAGGTGAAAATAGAAAACCCAGGACTGCATGGACTCTGTGTTTCTCCATTGTTTGCTGGAATGAGCCGAGTGAAGCTGAAGGATCCACTTCTGCCCCACTGACTAACTGGGATTTTATCTTCCTCCTTTCCTTCTTACTGGTCAGTTGTCATCCCAGGAATATGACCACTGGTGAGCACTTTAGCTTCGTGACGTTGACGTCGTCCTGGTGGACTTGGTCTGTTTGGCTTCTGGACCAGAAAAGCTGCAACGTTTCCCAGCATTCCCAACCCAATCAGACCAAGACCAAGATGGTGCTTACTGGTATTTTCTATCAGAAACCTGTAGATTAAAGTTCATCAGATACAGTGATGTTCCCATTGGACGTTGTCCAGCGCCTGAAGACATTCACAGCTCGCACGTTTCGGCTGAAAAAGCGTGTTACACACCTGTGCTGTTACAGATGTTAGAGCAGCTACGTCAGCCTGTTGATGATCTCACTTCCTGCAGCCAGGCACTTAAAGTTATGAACCCTAATCATCAGGCTGGTTTTAGTGGACGTACGTGCACTTAGAATCAATATCCAGTCCCGTTGCCTTGCAGTTTGTTTTTATGGCTGCGTTTTACAGCTGCGCTGTTAATCTGAGCTCCCTAACTGCAGGCTGGAGTCTATTCCCCTCGCAGCCTGACATTCCTGCCGTGTTGTGTCAGCAGTTCTCTGTGTAAATAAAAGGAAAACAGAAAAAGAAAGGTGTCTGCGGTTGCATGCAGGTAGATGTACAGAATATCTGCAGCTAGAAGCGACTGGAGCTGATGGGAACAGAAAGTTGCCTTTTCTGATGTGTTGGAGCTGTAATCTGTGGAAAATGTGCATTTAGGTGTTGTAAGTTTTTGTGCCGCTACACTCCAAGCTAAAGGAGGTCATTAAGGCAATTGGAGTGGGAAATGCACATCTGCTTTTGTGTGTAAATGAGTCAGTTAGTGGGTGTTTGGATGAGCTCCTGCGTGTGCAGCAGCTGGATGCTAAATAAGCAAAGAGCTTGAAGAGGTACTTGCAGAACCCCCTGAAGTACACAACTCCTCCAGGGGGCGATAAAAGGGGAAAACGTGATTATATAGACTGTGTGTGTGTGTGTGTGTGTGTGTGTGTGTGTGTGTGTGTGTGTGTGTGTGTGTGTGTGTGTGTGTGTGTGTGTGTGTGTGTGTGTGTGTGTGCGCACACTTGTGGATTTGCTGCTTGTTTATGAAAGTTTGTTTTGTTTTTTTAGTTGCATCCATCTATTTATATGGATTTCATTTTCACATTCATACCTCTGCTCTCTTTCCCTCCCTCTCCTTCTCCCTCCTATCCGCTTGTGCCTTTTAGTTTTTCATCCCATCTGCTCGCAGGGTGTCAGAAAGCATCCATTTAACATCCAAAGTCTCAGAGGAGCGAGCACAGCAAGGCTCAATGGGCCGAGAAAGATGCCAAAAACAAGATGCTTAAAAAGTCATTTGGACTTTTCTCTCCCTCTCTCGCCCGTTCTTCCTGTTGTTGTCTGCTTTCGCCTGGTTTACAGGAAGATGTTTTACCTCCAGCTCCCCCTTTCTCTTCGGACCACCCTCTGATTATTTCCTCGCTGATGAAAAGCGAGCAGAGAGCCGGAGAGGAAACGGCGGGCTGGAATACTTGATGAAGAGACAGAACTGGAGATGATTTAGGCAGGAAATTTCCCCTCTCACTGCCGCATTGTGGGGTTGCATGAGGAAATGACTGAGATCGTCATGGCAACGCCAATGCTTGGATGTGACTGTGTATTTGTGTGTGTTGGGGTGGAGAGGAGGGGCTGACTATGTTAAGATTTTGGTCGCGGGGTAAATGAGGTGTCTGTGCAGACGAGGGATAATCATGGGGTAATCTATCTGACTGTGTGTGTGTGTGTGTGTGTGTGTGTGTGTGTGTGTGTGTGTGTGTGTGTGTGCATCAAAAACTGAAGAGAAAAAAGAGAAATTTATTTTATATACTCAAGAGGCAGGAGCGACAGGTGAAATTTATCGCCACCCAGGTGGAACTCAACACTCAGGACGTGACAAGCGGCGGCGGCGGCGGCGTCCCGCATCGCGCTCTCGGAAGCTTGATTGGTGATCATGTTGGAAGGAATTTTGATGTTTTCTGCAACAGACTAGGCACGTAGGATGAAGAGTCAGAAGAGTTTGCTTGAAATGACAGAAATCTTTCTGTTGACTCAGTTGGACAGAAGAAGAAGAAGAAGACGCCGCCGGTCTCATCGTGTTTTACGAACAAGCAAACAGTCGAGCCAGTAAATCCAGGACTTATTCCGTCAGTCAAACCTTCGCTGACTGGTTGCCGCACCACGCCACAGTGACAGACGTTGAACGTTTTTCAGCTTTCCTGTGTGCACGTCTCTGTGAACAAGCGTGAAGTTCCACGTGTACTGTCGCCCGCCGCATGGCCGAGGGAGGGCGTCAACGCACCACTTCCACAGGGAACGAATGGAGATGGAGCGACATCGCCCAGTGTGACCAGCTGTACCTCACCTCAGCATCACAAGGCCGCTACCATCACAGGCTGGAATTTGGGATTGGACCCCGAAGACGTGATGTTTTGCCAAATCTTGGTAGTTTTAAAACCATAAATCACAAGGCGTGATTTACAGTTTCTGTTCGTTCTTTCTGAATAAAACAGATTTCTTCACTCTGGTTTGGAGATCCACATTCTCAAGACTTACCTGCCTTTTGACAGTTAAACTGAAAGTTCTGGACAAGTCGTAGATGTGACTGAAGCTCCACACAGATGAAGGATGTGCAAACTGTGTTGGTTATCGCTGACATGCAAGCAGCAAAAGGAACAAAGCAGAGAAGAAGTACAGGAAGCAGATGATGCAGATGCACCTGACAAAAAGTAGAAAAGAACAGCAAAACTTTTAGTGGTTTTATTCTTCTTCTTCTTCTGGTGTTTTTGGACAGTTGTAGCGGTGCATTACTGCTACAACCGGTGTCAGAAACTTCATAAATATTAGGGGTGGGAAAATCGAATAAAAAAAATTTGGATTTTTTTCTCACAATTTTAAAATCAATTTTTTCGGAAAAAAAATAGATTTTATTTTCAAATAAATGAAATGAATGCACTATAAAATTATTGTCATTTTTATTGTTTTATTGACCTTGTGTTCTTGGGCATCATAGCAGCAGAATGATGGTCTGACTGCTGTGTTGTTTTTTCCTAATTGAAATGAAGAGAAATGACGAGCAAAAAGAAAAGTTTTATACATTTTTTTGTTGTTGTTTTTAATCTACAAAAATCAGTAATATCGGAGAATTGTGAGAATCGCAATTTAAACCGAATCGGCACCCAAAAAATCTGAATCAAATCGGGACAAAAGCGTATCGTCACAGCCCTAATAAATAAGGATGAAGGATGAAATTTGGATTTTTAACATGGTGTGCATAATAACCTGCATCACTGCGTTGATTTTGAAAGCCCTTGTGAAAATCCCAGATTTATTTTATAAGTGTTCACCACATTTATCCCATGCATATACATCCTGAATTATTTTTGGACCCCCAGCTTTGGAAAGGCTAGACAGGAAACAACATTCCTTACTGCATATATAATGTCCTTGCTGCATGCTAGACGTAACAGGTTGCTACGTTCTCCATTAGCATGTAGCTTGTAAGCTAATAAGTAGCTCATTTCCCAGCATGTTTCAGTAGTTTTAACTGGTTTTCAGTTGAGACCACCATAAGGAAACAGTAGTTTTATTCAACATACATGTAGCTTGTGTAATGCTAGAAGAACAATTCTATTATTTTTTAATGCGGATCAGATGTTTTATTTACTTACCTAGCAGAGGGGTGACGCCTGTCTGACACCTGAGGTCAAATAAAGATAAAGATTAATAAAAAAAAACAAAAAAACAAAGAAGTTATCAGATGTCTCTCTTCCATGGAGAACTTTTCCACATCAGCCAGGTGCTTTTTGTGGACTGCAGTATTTTTCCCACTATGTACTATACCAGCAGTTTCCACTTCAGGAAAACTTTAATGTACAAACGTCCAAACGCTCCAGGATAAAATGTCTGAACCAGAAAGGTTTTCAGTGAAATGTTGCAGAGAGCTGGAAACTGGATCTGTTCTAGGCCTGCAAGTTTAACAGCAGCACTTCTTACCTGCAAAAACTTTGGAGAATTACCCAACCTGTCATCGTGTACTGCGTGTGCATACTCATGTGAGGATGTGTGATATGAAGCGTGATTACTAGGTGGAAGCAAATTATTCTCTACCCAGTTGTTAGGCTTGATAAGGCTAAATTGCGACGGAACAAGAAGTTACCTGTGGTGAAAGGTTTCTTCCTGAGTCATTAGATGGCTTTTTTTTGCCAGCTTAGCACATAATCACCTTTAATGGCCGACACTTCCTCTGTACTTCTGATTCAGAGGATCACAGCATGTTGCAGGAAAGTGGCAGGGATTTTTTTCCCTTCTCTTTTCAACCATGAATGAATGACAGTCGGATTCAGACAGGTACCTAACGGGGCTGAAATGATTAAATTGTCCCTGATTATACGAGTCCTTCGTTGCACCTCCTGTTTTTTTTTCCTCTCCTCCTGAAAAGCTCGTTGTTATAAAGTCCGAAGTTCAACGTCAAGCCTCGGCTTTCTGTCTGCTTGTAAAGATTCCTCCATCTTTCCTCCCACCGTACATCTGTGGTTTCCAGTCTGTGTTGCCTCCGGGTCCCATTAACCCGCCATGATAACACTCAGCCTCTGCCTCACCTCCTCCACCTCCTCTTGCATTTGTTATGATTATAAGCATGTGCCTTCCAGACTGTTTATACATGACTAAATCAAGACTTAATTCCTATTTTCTTATTATATTAGTTTACTTATAACAACCTCGCGTTTACTGATTTTTCTAGGGGCAAAACAAACAAGGAATTAGCACCAATGAGCAGAAAATGTTCAGACATGTGCAGCACTTTAACATTACTTCATGTAAAAACGAAGGAGGTTCTCGCTCTGCGCCGTCGGCGCTGCTTCAGATTGGAAAATAATGACTAAACTTGTATTGAAGATGGAGAAGCTTGCACTCAGAAATAGATTGGTCTTGGTACTTTTGCACTTTTACACCACAAAAGAAAGTTTTGTTTTAGTTTCTTCTGGGCTAGATGAGGCTCAAGGCTCATTCTGGCAAACAAGCCGAAGTTTTCATCGTTTTTTCCTGTCCATTCATTCAGGCCTTCGGAGTAACCTCAACAATTTAAAGCGCCAAGTCTTGCTGAGCATCTGTCCTTTGGTTTAAAATACATTAACAATATTCATGCCTCTAGAGCAGGTTTGGGTTAAAATATGCTGAAAAAAACCAACAGGTTGAAGGTTGTTTTACTTATGTAGCACTTTGTACTATTTAAATGATTAGTAATACAGCTATATGAGCTGCTAACCTTTGCATTTTCAGCTGATTCATAAGCCATGGAAGGAAACCTTGGTATAAATCCTGAAAGCAAATAAAGAAAGCTCTTGTTTTATGAATGTGTTTGTCTGGATTCTACTTGAATAAACAACACAGGAGTCTAAGAAGACGCTCTTTGAGCACGGTTGGAGCCTTTGTGTTCGGCTTCAGTGTTTGTTGCATATTCATGTTAACTATTTTAGAAAATTTTGACCTAAAGTTACATTAAATGTGAATCAATCATCTGTTTGGAGTGTTTATAAGAATCTCTGGAGTGTTTTCAGGCCTTATTTCAGTTCAGAGAAGCAACACAAGAGATCCATAAACTACTGTTCAGATTCCACTTCTGCTTTCCAGTCTTCCCTTCTTCGTTTGTCCTTCCCACTCAGCCACTCTGACGCCTTCCACCTTACCTTCCCACATCCCAAATCATCTCATTTAGATTATCCCTACCGCAGTGAGTGGAACTGAGCAGAAATGGATAGTTTTCATGGGTCTTTCTCCCCCACCTCCCTTAATCTCCTCCATGTTCCTGACACTAATACAGAGACTGATCTAAGCCCTCCTGCCTCTCGCTATGACATTTATCACTGTGCTTCTTAATGCAGGCACCCTGCCACTTGATGAGAAATAAGGATGACAAGCGTGGCCTATTTTCTCGCTAACGATAGTCTACTCTTCTTTTTTTTCCCCCTCTTTCGCTCTTTAAGGCAAAACATTTGTAGAGACGAGTGTTTACTAACACGTATGGCAGGGATTTCACACAAACATTGATCATGGATCTGGCATATTTCTGTCAGAGCCGATCTAAGATCCATTAGCGTTTCAGATGACAATAAATGATGTCAGGCGACAGCCTTGGAAACCTGAATCTATATAAAAAGCAACGACTAAATGCACTTTTCTTGCGCGCTACTCTGAAAGCCTTCGATAAACGACGGAAACGAGAGGAAATCTGATCCGGAATGAAAGCTTCCATTGTCTGGAAATGTCATTCAAACATGTATTGTTGGAGGGAATAGTAATTGTAGAAAACCCGACACCCGCTGACAGAAAAGCTCACATTTTTCTTTTAACTAGTCAGAATCACTTTGACTGGTACCAGTTTGGAACAAACACACCACAGAAGCGTTACATCGACATTCCGGCTATTTTCTTTTCTCTGAATGCTGACAAGCACTTATCAAAAGAACCAGAGAGGTGATTGTAATATTTGTTCTGAACTCTGAGGTTTCCGTTTGGAAAAGCCGACTTGGAGGAAAAGGGATGATGCTGGAAAGGAGCGAACAGTTGGTGGTGTTTTGACCAGTTGCTGATGTCTGGTGATGTACATACCAGAGAGATAGTGGTTTATTTAGGGCAGTGTTTTTCAACCTTTTCTGAGCCAAGGCACGCTTTTTTTCACTGAAAAATCACAAGTCACACCACAAACCAAAACTTTTCTTTATTTAAAGTCCATAAAATTAATATAAAGTCAATCTCATCAAAACCTCCTGAACAGAAATCAGATAAACACATGAAGAAGGAATTTTATTATCTTTCACTGAGGCCTGTTTGGATCAACACAGGGCTGATTTTTAGACCAATGAAGTGAATTTGGGAAATTTCTCAGGGCACACCTGATAATCCATCATGGCACATGAGTGTGCCACGGCACAGTGGTTGAAAAACACCGGTTTAGGGCGAGGGATCACCGCCTGCAGCTGTCCTGCAGTTGTGTCCCTGCTGCAACACACCTGATGCAAATGACCGGGTCAGTCACAGACTTATTCAGAACTTGACAACAAACTGTTGGAGATCCATTTATTTGAACCAGGTGTGTTGCAGTAGAGAAACATGTACCTGCAGGACACTGGTATGATGACTGGAGACTGCAATCCCTGGTTTATGGGTTAAACTTCTGTCCAGAAGACATCGCTGTAAATGTAAGAGAGTAAAAGGAAAATGATCAGATGGTGTCAATCCTCTGTCAGCTGAGTCACAGAAATCTAGGAGCCTAAATAAAACTAACTTGATTCTATTTTATTGGTCCCTTAAAAACCACAAAATGGACGTCCAGATGCTTTAATTCAATATTTTACAATCTGTTGGTCAGAACTAACAGGACACACCTCAAACTGTGAGGCATCCTAGTAACCATGCAAAAGCATGTTTCATGTGACAAGTTAAGCATGCCCCCGCAGCACCTACAACCTGAATGCATCAGGAATGTCTCATGCAGCAGTGTTGGAAAGATCATTCCATCAGTATTTCCCACAGTCAAAGTTTCACAAGAGTTTCAGAAGATCTGCGCCTCTGTGGACGTCTATCCCACATGAAAGGTGCCTAAAAACCAAAAAGCAGCTTTTCCGTCAATGCAGAACATCAATTTGCTGGTTGAAATCACAACTTGTGATTGAAACTGCCTGGACCAAAGTAGCTGTTTCATGTACTGCCATGAGATTAAGTTGCACATCTTGTAGCTGCTTCTTCGTGGCCAAACTCCTCTGAAATGCAGTTAACTGTGCTGCTCTTTGTTCCACCTACAGACCAGCTGACTCCTTTCAGAGCTTCATCCCACTTTAAAGTCAGTTAATGCCTGAAAGAAAACAGCAAAGTGGGGTGATATTCTGCAGCCTTTTGAGTTACTGCAACAGGCTGCCTCCTTTTTAAGTGTCTGAATAACGATCCAGCTTCTAAATTAGAAGAACTTCACATATTTACTTCTGTGGAGAAAGAAAAAAAAAAGAGTGAAATTGGTGAAATTCATTCTATTATTTATCACTAGAAGCCGACTTCGTCAGCACACATTGAGTCACTAACACAAAGAGAAGAGGCAACAAAGTTCCCTCTCAGAGGATCATTTGTGTTTAAATACCAGCTTTTATTCTTCAGCAGCGGAATTTGAGTGGAAATTGGACAGAACATCATGCTGCTCCTGCGTATGACCTGATTTGTTGAAAAATGAACATGCCAGCTCTAATGGACTTTTTCGGAGCATTGTTCTTTATAGCCTGCACCGAATAATAGACTTTTAAGCACTTGATTAACAGGAAGACTGCCACCAAAGACCTTCCAGAAAATGCCATTATTCAGCTGTCTCTCTCTCAGGCTCTTGATAAGTGCCACTAATGCCGAAAATATAAATGGCACAATAAATATAAATAACACTTTGGCCCACATGTTGTGTGTCTACGCCAATCTGTAAGTTTGAAAAGAGAGAAAAGTAGGACAGGGGAAGTTGGATTCATCATCCTTAATGCCTTCTGTCACTTCAATTGGATATTACCCCGACACTGTCCCTTAATTTAGACATCATATCCTTTCCCATGAGTCCCGCCTCAATCGCAGAACCCGTCTGTGTCACCCTGGCATAACCCTGCTGCATCCCCATGTGAGACCAGAGCAAGAGTCTGAAATCAAACTGAGACCTCTCCTTTTAACTCCTCTCCCCACTCCAGTCCCCCCCCCCCCCCTCCCTAAAAAACCTATTTAGTTTGTCAGCTCTCCTCTTGCTCAATGCCTCCCCTCTTTCATCTCTTCCCTTTTTTCTCCTGCGCTCACAGAACGAACACTTTGTATGAATCTCCGGCTCACTTACAGCGACATGTCCCTGCTGGTTTTGTTAGCAGAACTCCAGCGCCACACACGTCATTATCTGATGTCCAGCGTTGATATCAGTGGTAGAAAACAATCTCCTTTTCACACGGGTGCAGCCCTGGCACGTAAAGCCACGCATCGCTCATTTCAGGCAACCTTAGCTTTGTTTGACTGGCAGTCCCTGCTGTGTTTGCCAGGAGGGCTGGCAGAACCATGCTGGTATTTGCATAAGAAAGCATGGGGCTCAGACTTTCTGCTGTTCTGTGCTACAGTGGTCTTACAGCACCCCAAAGAAAAACCAGCATGTAACTCATAGACAAAAAAAAGAAAACATAACTGGCCTTGTACAGTTCCAAACCCATGCTCCGTGCTTCTCTTTGCTGGTTCTAAGACTTTCTTGACTCCCCTTTTTAGCCCAGCATGAATCCTCTTTTCCAAATCCTTCACTCTCCGAGCCAGACTCTCTTTCTCTTTCATATTCCTGCAGAGAATCCTCTTAAACATGTCCTGGCATGAGGCTTACTCTGCAGTGTGAGCCCTTTACCTCTGTCTGCTGCGGATCACTGAGATCTGGACTTGGTTCCAGGTTAACAGCAGGTGATGGTTCTGCCATGTGGCTTGACTAGCTGAGCGATAAGAGAGGAAGAAGAAGGACACAGGGAAAGCAGAGGACTGGGAGGGCATGTGATGGGAAAGAGGTAGGTTAACAATGGAAGGGCTCGAGATGTGAAATACCCTGACATTTTTCAGGTATGATCGTGCTCATTTCACCCTCTTCCATTAACCCCCCCCCCACCTGGTTCTGCTTCTCTTTCTGACTGTGTGGCTCGGCTGAGCCGAAACCTTTCACACAAGGCAAAGACAGAATGCAGACGGAAACAAATCCGTATTTACCGATGCTGTCAACCCATCTGCCATTTTTGTTTCAATCTTCAGCTGAAACAAGAGTGGAGTGGCAAACTTGGCTCACACCAACAGGAAGTAGAGAACAAAGGACCACTTTCAGGTGTAAAGTCTTTACTCCAGCTGGCAAAAAGGGGGAGGGGCTACGAAACTGATCAGCCAGCAGCTGGACAGACGTACATGTTGAGCGAAATGTCTGAAAGATGCGGCACAACGAGTTGCGGGGGGAGCGTGAGTCAGTCCCATTCAGCCTGATCCCAGCAATGACTGACTGCACCCCTACCAAGGGATTACACTGGGAAGAACATTACTACACACTTGTAAGAGGATTGTAACACACGTGCTATTACTGCAGCGCACTAACTATACAAGAAGAGCTCTGAACACCTCCTCCAAAAAAGCCATCAATTCCTTCCTTTTTCTTTTCCTCCACCCACTTTTCCATCCCTCCTTCCAACCCCTCCATCCCTTCTGCAGAAGCCTTGGAGGACCCGTCCAGTGCCGGCGTCGTGGCAGGTGCGGTGATCGGCTCCCTTCTGGCCCTGCTATTGGTCGTGGCTCTCATTGCTGTTCTACTGACCCGTAGCCGCCGGCAACAGAGGCGTGGGTATCCTAGCAGTGGGGACTCCATGGCAACAGGTAGCGGAGGCAGCAATGGTGGCGACTACGGCAACAAAGCTCGTCTGCTCTTCAGCGGCTCCGGAAACAGCAGCAAGAACGGAACCGGCGCAAACAACAACGGCCCCATCTACACGTATCGGGAGGGCTGTGACGCTACGGGAACGCTGACAGAAAAGGCAAACAACTTCCACCATCATCATCTTCACCACGGCCCAACCGGCAACCCCCCCACCGCCCATGACATCCTCCTCCGTGGCGAGATGGACGAAGCCGAGAGGAGGAAGTTCGACCTGGATGACAGCATGGAAGAAGAGGAGGAGCGGTATGATCGATTCGGAGGTGTCGGGGGAGGTGAGAGCATGATACCTCCAGCCTATCATGCCCACAGAGGTCATGGCGGTGAAGAAGAAATGGATGTGTACCTCGACGACGACATGGAATCTCAGAGAGACGGCTCGGTCATTTCCAGGACTGCCATTTATGTGTGAGGATGGAGAGGAAGACAGGAAAGGAGAGATGGAAGTAGGGAATGGAGACGAGGTGGAGGAAGGGGGAGTCTGAGACGACTCTCCAGCGAATAAATCAAAATCACCTCCATTAGCTTAACACCGACCTGCATTACATTCAACCCAACTGAAGAGCTGCCATCAGTTATGTCCTCTATACTTCACAGACACTGTAAGATTTTATATAAAGAGGATTAATAGAGTAATAAAAAAGAGCAAAACTTGTGCACTGTGGCTGAATATGTGACTGTGTTTGTACCGAAGAGAGAGCTTTGATTCAATGGAAGTCAGGTGTGGCAACAAGGAGAAAAAAATGAACGGTAACCATGGCAACTCCTGACGCAAAGCTGCTTACTGCTACGTTCTTGTTTCTTCGGCTTTGCTGTGTGATTATGTGCAGTTCTCTCTAACATAACCAGAAACCGTAAATCCGAAACCCTGCGACACCATTGTTGCAACAATCACCGCTGGTCAGAACTTGCCTTCAGAAGTCTTCATCGGCTCGTCGAAAGCATCTCAATCGCATTCAGGCCAAAACTTGTCGTCCCGGCAACGGCGGGAAAGTTTCTGTTGAACCCAGAGATGACTTTGTGGGGGGTCGCAGCGATTCTCGCTGCGCCGTGTGACACCACCTGGTTCCCCGACGGGAGCCGCCGAAGCGAGCGGCCACCAAACTGAGTAACATAACAGACTTAACAGTGTGTGCTAATGTGTGGCTGGCTGTGGTGTTAATGGTGTGCATCATCTATATATTGGGCGCCGTCTCACTATGGCACAGTTGTTGTTGTTGTTGTTGTTGTAGATGTTGTTATTGTTGTTGCTGTTACTCTTGTGTAATGGTGTTGATCTTGCTGAGGAAAAAGACGCACCGAGAGCCTTGGGGGTTTCACACAGTTCCACGTCGGGTCGGTAATGACTCATTTAATGAATTTAAAAAGATGTGCTTTTCTTTGTTACAAACTCCTCCCGTTTTCTTTCAAACTTTCTCTGCTTCTTTTTTTTCTCGTCCTTCCATGTTCCCTCCATGCAGTCACTTTCATTTCCACATGTTTACTTTACATCTCCCTCTGATTTCCTTTTTACATTATGGGCGGCTTAGACAAGTGATGATTGTGTGCAGTGGGGGGGTTGGGGATAACTCGTATTTATGTTCCTATCTGGTTCATTTTCAGTGAGGCAAAATATTCCCAGGCTTTGTTGGAGGCTTTTCCACATCCTGCAGAATTTTTTCAGGCTACTGCATGTGCCAGATTAAAGCAAACTCTTTTGTCTGATGAACACTAAAACATCTACCAAGACAGATTCCCGAAGGAAAAACAAAAGTCTTCAAAACAAAATGAGGTTTTTTGTGTTGTATGCTGCAGAGATCCAGCTGATGAAATGATGTAACAGGTTAAAACAGCCGGCACAGCTGTTGATGGGTTGTTTGCACTGCACTACAGTGCCGGGCTCATAATGCAAGCGTCTCATCGAGCACATGGTTTAAAACTGTGGAGCCATCACAGCTACAGGATATTCTTAAATTATGTAGCAATAACAATCGATTAGGGTGGAAAACACCACAGTATGTGATCTCATGGGAAACAGATACAGTCTTGAGCTAAAAGTTGCTTTAACTTTATGAATACTTTGGTATCAAGTAAAACAAAAGCGCTTGGCTGCTTGTCTGGCTGAGGACAAAGTTTTGATCCCGTATTTTAACATGAACAAGCAGATATTAACCCTTAGAAGGTTTTCCTTTGTTCAGCACCTGAGTGTTTGGTCTTATCAGGAGAATCTTTAAAGGTTTGGCGGCTGTTCGGGGGCTTTAATGTCAGACCTGTAAAACCCCTCAAACTACCAGATAATCTGGGCTCTACATGGGTACCCGACCGCTGTCTCAGACTGGTCAGGAAGGGTGAATTAGGGATAAACGGGCATAAATCCCCAACAGAATGGGCCTGGTTTTCTGTAATGGTGCCAGGAAATTCCCTGAAGACTAAATGATGCAATCCTTGTATTTTTTTATTTATTTTAATATACAATATTAAAATGGATTTCTTTTGTGTCATTTTTCATGCATAACAAGAGTTGAAATCTGAAGCTGTTTCTACGTGAAATGTTCAGGAAAAGTGTCGTAAGAATGCAGAACAACACTGTCTGCAGATCCTTTAGCAAATGTGTTTAAGTTGGATCTCATAGACCAGAGGTAGGCAGCTCCGGTGCTCGAGTACCACAGTCCTGCAAATGTTAGGAGTTTCCCTGCTGCAACACACCTGGCACACATCAAACCTAACCAGCAGACTTGTGCAAAGCTTGACATCAGACTTCGTACATGGCTGCTAATTAGCCATTGATTTTAATCAGAGTAGACAACTCTGGAGGACCAGAGTTGTCTACCCCTGACATAGATGATCTGGAAGAGTGAGAGGGTGTGTGAATGTAACAATAAAGCCAAACACACTAATCTCCCAGCATACACGTCCTGCATTTTCTGCACCTCCCTCTTTTATCTCCAGCTGTGAGAACGCATCTCCAGCACAGAATGTAAAACTAAAAAGTGCATGTGTTCACAGTATCTGCAGAGAAAATATGGACCAAGCTGCTTGTGCACACTCCAGAAAATCTCTGGTGTTCATGTGTGGAAGCAGCTGAGAGTTTAACTCTTGTTTTTCTGAACCAATTTGCCTTAATAATTCAAACATTTTTTTCTTTCTCATTGAAAACCAAACTTAAAGCAACTGTTCTGGTGAATCTTTCAAACACACATAAACGTCCTTGTACGTGCACTAAAAAGTGCTTACACAGCAAGTTACATATAATCTAAAAACTCAAGACAACTTACAGTCATGTGAGGATAAAAAGGTGCATCCTATTTCAGTCATAAAGTTGCATGTATCAGGACATAACTACGATGCTACTTCCTGCTTCCAGAGGAAGTAAGAGAGTAGGAAGCAGCCTGTTCCCATCAAACATGGTTGGCTAAGAGATCATCATCAGTGTGAGCACATCTGTAAAAGTATAAGTTTGCTGTTTGCTGCATTTTTAACACAATGCCAAGGAGGAAAGACATCATCAGTCACGTAGGAAAAGCAGTAGTTATTGTCTATCAATGTGGGATGGTGAGAACACTTAGGACAGCTGCCAATCTTCCCAATGAGTGCAGTCTCAGCTGTGACCATCAACTGAATCCAGTTGCATTTCAGACTCTCCAGACCTCAGTAAGCGTGTTAAATGTTGAAGTTCATAAAAGCACAATCAGAAAAAAGCTGAACCAGTTGGGAACAGTTGCAGGAGTAAGTCTCCTCTCTAATAAAAATGTGGCAGCACAGTTTCAGTTTGCAAAGCTGCATCTGAGCAAACAAAGACTTCTGGAGAAACGTCATTTAGACAGACACCAACTGTGAAGCACGGCGGTGGAAGACTAATGATTTGGGCCACTGAACTTGAACTGCTTTTTATACTAAAGTATTCTTGAGTCAGATGTGAGCCCATCTGTTCATGCAACAGGATAATGATCCCAAACACAGCAGCAGATCTCCAACAGAATGTCTGGAAAGGGAAAGAATAAGCAGCTGTTATTGTCCGACTGGCCCTCCGATGGACTGGCGAACTGTCCAGGGTGTACCCCGCCTCTCATCCAGAGACTGCTGGGATTGGCTCCAGCTTCCCCGCAACCCTTAATCAGACAAAGCGGTTTGACTAATGAATGAATGAATGAATTGTCTGACAGTTCAGTCGGAAGTGCAGACTGAAAGCAACTGAAATAAGGGTGTGCAATGTTCTAAAGGAGAGTAGAACAAAAGTTCCTCTACAACCACGTGACTGACAGAAAACAGAAAACCATTACTTTTCTGTTCTGTTCTACAGTCATTTAACAGACGCTTTTATCCAAAGCAACTTACATACACACTCATAGCCCGATAGGCACACATCTGGGGGCAACTTAGGGTTCAGAGTCTTCAGCACACCTCAGCACATAGTCATGGGAAGCCTGGAATCAAACTCCCAACTTTCCAGTTACAAGCCAAGATAGAGTTGCTGAAAACCAGATAAGTTTTTATGTCCTGATACATAAAACCTGAAAAAACAAAATAAGGTGTACTTTCTTTTCCCCGTGACTTATGAGCATGTCCTGCTAATGGTTTAAATCCAGATGTTAGACCAGAAGGATGCACAATGAGGACAGCTGCAACAGTTCTAATCCAACCTACAAATTCTAAATGGTTCAACCAACTCCCCAGTTAAACACACACACGGCTTAACTTCCTCTGGTCGTTTGTTTTTGTTAGTTTAATGGAGTCTGTAAATACGCTGAGTTCAGACTACAGTGTAGGATAGCAGAGGAAAAACGTTTCAACAGCTGGACACCGCTCATCCTCACTCCATCGTCACAAACTCACACTCGCTCACTACGGCAAATCAACACTGTCACGTTATGTGATATATTAGATGTTTTCAGCGACAACATATGAGAACGGATCCTAAAAGGAAATCTTCATCACGACGAACCCATTTCAGACTCATATTCTATTGTACTGTAAAAAAAATTCTTGTCGAAATGATTAAGATGTTTTGTTCAACTTGAATTATAACTACTGTTCTGTAGGTTGGAAATCTGATCTCAGTTTTATGGATGAATAGTGAGTTGGACTATTTGAAATTGAAATTTCTTTTTTTCTTTTTTTTTTCTGGTGTTAAGGAAGACTGTTTCGGCGCTTCTTGTCCCCCAAGTGCTGAGCAGGCCCCTCGTCGTTGATTGTTGTTGAACTTTATGCACTGTGCAATCTGTTGTTCTGTAAATGAAACAGTTGTATCTGCTATCACTCAAAATATTTCAGTGGAGACACGACGTAAAGCCTCACCGTTTGTCTGCACAAGTTGCCAGTTAAGTTCAAGGATGGCTGGGAAGCAGCGATACTGTTCCTTCAGTCGTCACACATATCACAAGTTGTACCAGTTTATTGTATTACTGCAGAAGAATCTGGATTAAAGTATTTAAGATTATTTTGTACTCCAGGGGGTGCATGCATGCTCCAAGATCTAAGTTTCAATCTCTTGAGAACATGTATATTAATAATTTAGCCCATATTTCTGTAGTTTACAGTCTGCAATAATTTAATTGTATGTGAGAAATCTTTTCCTTGTCTAAAATGACAACTTATTAGAATTCTTTTTTTATTCCTTTAACCTGGAAATAGACCTCTGACTCCTCAGAGCCCCCCCCCGCCCGTTTCATCCCACACACCGTATTGGGCCGTCGCACGCCTCGGCGCATCCTTTCTCAAGGGGTTGCTGCAGGCGCTGTAATTTTAAACAGCCGACTCTGATCACAACTTTGGAGCCTAATTAGTCTCAGAGTCTTGTAGCATGGATGCACCCTCAGCGAGAAAACTCATCATCAGTCATAACTTTTGTTTTTGCACAACCCATTTTCAATAAAAGAAAAAGCTTTCTGAGACGACTCTCTGTGGAAAAAGTGCTAATTAATTAAGCAGAGCTGCGATATGAGGCTATAAATACCAGACTACCACAAGTCTTCTTCTCCTCAGCACATTTTCCTGCACGGTGCCGTACGTTGCACCTGCTCGGGTTCACCTCATTTAGCTTTTCAACGTATCTGCTGTCTCTGGTCTCAGTAACCTGGGGAAAAGTACCGGATCTTTGGCGTGCAGTTAAAGCTGCCTGCATTACGTCATTGTTTATCAGCTGTGCATTTAACTCTGCTAAAACTTATCCATTTAAATTAGCTGTGCTTCTATCTGCGCTGCGACTGTGTTTGTGAAAGAACAATTAAACAAGGTTGATTTAGACGATGACATGGTGGAACAGCATGTGATGAAGGGAAAGAATACCACAGAAAGGCATCCATGGTTCTTTATTTCAGTAAAAACAAGCAAAAGAAGCTTCAGACTTTGCTGGGCTGCATGTTTTATATCTTCACCTGGCTGAGATTCAAAGGTGTGTGACGCTTTGAGATGTTTAAGCTCACAGTTCTCCGTGTGTTTGCATTCCTAGGGAAGTTATTGCAACCATGGAATACAGTACATGATGGATGGATGTAACGGAAAGATCCACTGCATGATTTCAGTTTATAGTAAGTGTGTTCATAAACAGTTTCTGCTCAGCAGAGGATCCGAACAGATCCTGCTGAATATTCTATTCGATTCAACCCTCCATCCAGAGCAGGCAAGGCGACAGCAGTCAGGAAGGAAAACCTGAAGCAGAGCGAGGAAGGGCGACCATCTGCCTCGACTCTACGGGTCACAGAGGTCATGAAAGAGGGTCAAAACCGTCCATAAATCTCAGGGTTTTTCTGCTCAGAAAGTCTGCTTCAATTGGGGAATTTTAAATCCACAAACGGAGTCTTATTCGGATTAAAGAAGTAGATTCTGGGGGAACAAAGCAAAGGGAACTGTGTCTTCATCGCAGGGCGGTGGGAGTAAACACAACCAAAACATCAACGTGTGTGCAGGAGAAATGGCTTGTGGTCAGATGTGGAAGAAGTTGGTAGAACAGAGATCCTCGATCCTGGTCTCTAAGTCCGGCAAACTGCAGGTTTAGGAGTTTCCCCTCGACATGAAACTCTGCACAAGTCAGAGTCGGGTTCTGTAGAAGTTCTGGCAGAGATATGCTCAACCCCAGACTGCCAGGGTGTCATGCAGGTCATGTGGTCCTGCATTAACCAACAGATGAGAAGCTTTCTTCCCAAGCGTCTTTTCTTCTCTGCTGATTTATGATGGAGATGAACCTCAACGTTCAGACTGAGAACAAAATGTTGGGAAAATATCAAACTATGAGATCTATAGGATAAAATGAAGAGGTTAGTTTGGGACCCATCACACAGAATTTCCCTTTTATCTCCGAACTTGTCACATCCTAACACTTGGCTGAACCCAGTCGATGCTACGAGAGGGTTCCTTTTCATGCACCGGTTCTCCCAAGATACTGGCATCATTATCATGTAACACGCTGCCATGGCAACAGGGGGAAAAGTTGTCCAAATCTTTGCAATAAAGTCTCGGTTATATTATTGTGTTTTATTCATCTTTACCTGGTCTGTTTAATACAAACCTCAGTTTCTTTTGTATAAAATCCCACATTTCCAACAGATTTTCCCGTTTCCAGCTGAAAGCATCAATGACTACTTTAGATACACTTTTTTTTTTTACTTCCATTTCTAAAACAAAAACAGAATTTATGTCCACATGACTTTTGGTTTTCATATCATCTACAATAACTATTAGATCCTAGAAGAGAACATTCTGGATACACGACATGGGTCGATTCTCCATTGGGGGTGGCTATATGACAAGAACAATAGTAACTTTTTTAAAATGATTATTGTTCAATATTGTATCTCGGTAATTAATCCAGAACGTTCCCAGGGTGCAGATAAGACGTGCAAATCTGATTAAAACTTTGTTTTATCAAGTAAGCTCATGCCACACTGTAGAAATGCTAAAATACGGCACTTTTATGACACTTAATCCCCTTAAATCAACATCGTTTGGATCAAATTCCCATACACAGCGAGCACCCAGCGTTCTGTCCAGAACCAGCTACAACAGAAACAAGAAGCCCTGGTATCTGCAGCTCGTCTCACATGACAGGCGGTTGTGGACCCCTGCAGAGACGGCTCCAGCGTGGCATCCGAGCGATGCGGAGGATGCTGTAACAGGTCACTTGGCTCCGTCAGAGGGAAAGAGGCTGGAACAGAGAGAGAGAGATGAAGGGGAGGATGGAGGATGAGGGTGGTATTCTACTGCTCCATCTGGGGAATACCAAATAGGCCGGGAGAAAAGGGAGACTTTCTCCTCTCAGATCAGAGAAACCAGGAGTCAGAAAAGAGCAGAGGCACAACAGAAAGTGAAACCACGTCCCCTGTAGAGAGGATGAGAAGCCATCAGCATTTTCCTCTCTTTTTTCTCCTTTTTTTGAAGCCACCTGAGACGGAGAACGTTTGAAAAGCTAAGTTATTCACCGTGGCGCCTGCAGTTAGAGATGGCCAGATTTGTAACGTGTGAAGCCCAGTCGTTTGGCTGCAGCACAAAGATGACAGAGTGAAAGGAATGAGAGATGGGGAAGATGGGATTTACAGATGAAAGCTGGAGGTGGACAGGAAGCCTCAGAGGAGCATCTCTGAGTGCTATTCCACCCCTCCGCTCGGCGATTGGCTGCTTCCACCCAACAACAACTGACAGTCCGTTTCAACCCGGCCAATTAGTGGAAAAAGGCCTGTCCTGTTCAGCTTTCCTCGGCTCACTCTGTCTACGACAGATCTTTTTAATTGTAAAGAGTGTTGAGCAGCACTCTGGAGGCTCCTGCAGGCCTGGAATTGTCTCTATGTATATATATATATATATATATATATATATATATATATATATATATATTCTCCTTTTTAATATTCTCTCTCTTTGCTTCAGCTTTCGCACAAGCTGTTCCCTGCATGTTTAATTCAGCAGAAGGCCTGAAAGTGTTCTGCATTATCTCTTTGCTTTGCTGTGAGGGTGGAAGGCAGAAAGAAGAAGAGGCTATTAGTTATTGAGCTTGGCTTTTGTTGTTAATCCAGTTAAAGCCGAGCCTCTGCTAGGCCAGCTGAGACTCCGGCAAACATGGATGAAGTTTCATCCTTCCAACGCTGGTTAAATGAGGTCTCATTGTAGTGTGTAACCAATTTACAACACACAGTGCCGGCCTGCTTCCCTGCTTCTCCAGGACACCCCCCTCCTTCTCCTGATGGTCTGCTGCTGCTCTGCTGGGGTCAGCGTGGAATTCAGCACGATCCCTTTCCTTCTCCATGTTTTCCTTCCAGGCTGGCTCAGGTCTTTACATCCACTTTTCAGCTGCTAAAGGGAAATTCTTTCTGTTCCACTCTCTGACACTTCCTCATGCATCCGTTATCGGTGTTGTATTTGGATCGGTATCCGTATCAGGTGATATCTGTATCCGTACAGGCAGTATGGATCCAAGACATCATGGTCCAGCTGAAGTAAAACATAACTTTATTACTTTTTCAAGTGAAAATGGCAGCATTAAGTCATATTTCTGGTCAATTCGTACGATCATCTTTTGTTTCCCTCCTGCTAGCTCACGTGCAGGTAAAAGTCTTAATGCTTGGAAAGAACAATGCAATGCTGGAAAGTTCTGAGCTTTCAGGATGTAAACCATTCTCTACTCTGATGAAGTCGGACTGAAAGTTTGATCACAGTAAGAAGGGATGACATTTCATTAGAAGTGTCAAAGCTGTGATGAAGCGAATCAAGGCTTCGCCTGGACGCAGGAAACTGCGTCGACGGTTAAATTCCTTCCTAACATTGAGGAGCAAACAGGTCAGAGTCCCTCAAAGGCCAGTTTATTAAAAATGCATCATAAACATCAAAGTAAACAGAGAGATCTCTGTGGTGACCTTGGGATGTTTCACTGGATGAGAAGAACTTCAGTGGCCCTGAGGTGCCGGAGCGCAGGCTCCGTGTGGATCGGGGGGGCCTGAAAGGGTTTGATCTGTAGGGAATAAAACATGCGAAGACGTGCTGAACCTGTGGAGCTCGCCAGCAATCAACCAGTAAACCTTGTATTCAGGATTTATTTTCCACAGAAACCTGAAGAATCCTTTTGTTGCAGCAGCGACGTCACGTGAAACCTTCACTTCTTCTTCTGCAAAGTTTCTGCTCATCATCGCCGCTTTATTCTGGTGTTCCTGGACTCTTCCTAACATTTACTCTGTCAGCACATCCTCTTCACAAAAGTCAAACTAAAAGACACATTTTGAGACTTTTTTTTTTCTTTTTAATCCTGTTTAATTGGCTCGACGCACGGGAGACGATGAACGGCAGCATCTCGGATCGCTTGTCTCCAAGAGATGTTATTGGTTCTGATACTGGAGGGAAGTTTTCACTGCACTACAGATGAACCATGACGGGTGACAAGTCGGGAGATTTTGCTCGAACTGATGGAAATCTCGCTACAGAAGTAAAACAAAAAACAGGATTCATCCTAAAAGAAGTAAACCTCCTGGTGAAGATCATCATGTGTCACTGAAACCCTCCCTGATTGGTTGTAGAGACGCGACGGCAACAAAAGTTGGGCAGTTTTGAACTTTGAGTGGCGTTGCAAGCCCCTGTGTGCACGTCTAGGTGAACGAGGAGGAAATTTCACATGAACGACTGTCTTCTGTCGCTTGGCTGGAGGAGGGCGGCCATTCTTTTTTTTTTTTTTTTTTTTTTTTTTTTTTATCATGTGCTTTATAAAAATAGTTTGATTTGATTTGATTTAATTTGATTCTGGTCTAGTCGCGCCGCTTCCATGGGAAATGTATGGAAGATCACCCCGGTGTGTGTCGAGCCCTTTATTCAAAACAAAGAAAGATATTTAAAAGTAAATATCCTTTTCCAAAGCACAACCTACTTTTTAAAGATTGATCAGTGATGTAACCCGATGAATGACGTTCCCTTTGCCCTGCGTGTGCAGCACACTGGAAAGTCATTTTCAACTGTTTAAAAACAGAAAGAAGTGAGATTATCTTCCCCCGCAAATGAAAATCCGGCTCTCTGACTGAATAGGAGATTACAACTCTTACAAACACTTTTTTTTTTGTTTGTTTGTTTTGGCTTTTTATAGTGCAAAGCTTGCCGTGTTGGACAGCAGCCCAGCTTCCATCTCCAGCTTTCCTTTCAGAGTCACAAGCTCTCCCTGCACCAGATTTAATGTTTCTGTCAAAGAACCCTTCAGTCTGTTTGACAGCACAGAAAAGAGAAGACGTAAAGGATTTATTTAAAGGAGAATCAGGGGACTTATTCCCAAACTATGGACCAAACAGCATCAGCAAGTCGCTCCATGCTGCATGCTACGGAAACTGACAATGAGAAGTGAAGCTGCAGGCTGTGGTAGTTTGAGACTTTTTCTGTTTGGGCCTAAAGAAAGTGTTTCTGTTCTCTTCAGTAAACTTCACATTATTCAGCCTGTCAGAGATGTGAAATTCTACCCTGTAAGCACTTAAATTACGTGCTATTAAACCAAAAAAGAAGAAAAAGACCTTCAGTTTCTGTGAGGACATGTCTTATGTTGTGTTTAAACTCCATAAGAGCTACCTGACATTTATTTCTTTCATTCTCAGACAAGCTGCAGACCAAACTGTCGTACAGCTGCCAGATTTTGGCACATTTTTGCTCGTATTTCCTCCCTCCTCATCAGAACCGTACCACAGCAGGTCAGCGCTGATCACCGGCCCCATATGAGGCTGTCAGAGATTTTCCTGAAGGGAAAATTAAATGCATGAGGAGTAATTTTATTCTTTTTTTGTGTGTGTCAGGGGAGAAACTGTTCTTTATCTGTGAAACAAGAAAGTTTTCTTTTCTTACAGTCTCTGATAAAGTCTTCAAGCTGTCATTTTCAGTTCACCGAGTATTTATACTTCTAACAGTTTGTTTAACGTTGGCGCGTTTGGAGAAACAAATTAACAAGAATAAGGATGGAAACGAGTGTTTTCTCTCTATTTTACATTTATTGTTGCACCTCTGTTTTCTCTCAGCTCTGCCCTAATTCTTGTTGCTATAAATTCAGGCACTCCTCAGAGATTTAGCTCCTGATTGACATGAAGCATCACACAGTTCCACCTCATCACCATGAGAATCTCCCGTTCCACCTCATCACCATGAGAATCTCCCGTTCCACCACATCATGATGAGAATCTCCCGTTCCACCTCATCACCATGAGAATCTCCCGTTCCACCTCATCATGATGAGAATCTCCCGTTCCACCTCATCATGATGAGAATCTCCCGTTCCACCTCATCATGATGAGAATCTCCCGTTCCACCTCATCACCATGAGAATCTCCCGTTCCACCTCATCACCATGAGAATCTCCCGTTCCACCTCATCACCATGAGAATCTCCCGTTCCACCTCATCACCATGAGAATCTCCCGTTCCACCTCATCACCATGAGAATCACCCATTCCACCTCATCATGATGAGAATCTCCCGTTCCACCTCATCATGATGAGAATCTCCCGTTCCACCTCATCATGATGAGAATCTCCCGTTCCACCTCATCATGATGAGAATCTCCCGTTCCACCTCATCACCATGAGAATCTCCCGTTCCACCTCATCACCATGAGAATCTCCCGTTCCACCTCATCATGATGAGAATCTCCCGTTCCACCTCATCATGATGAGAATCTCCCGTTCCACCTCATCATGATGAGAATCTCCCGTTCCACCTCATCACCATGAGAATCTCCCGTTCCACCACATCACCATGAGAATCTCCCGTTCCACCTCATCACCATGAGAATCTCCCGTTGCACCTCATCATGATGAGAATCTCCCGTTGCACCTCATCACCATGAGAATCTCCCATTCCACCTCATCACCATGAGAATCTCCCGTTCCACCTCATCATGATGAGAATCTCCCGTTCCACCTCATCACCATGAGAACCTCCCGTTCCACCTCATCACGATGAGAATCTCCCGTTCCACCTCATCATGATGAGAATCTCCCGTTCCACCTCATCACCATGAGAATCTCCCGTTCCACCTCATCATGATGAGAATCTCCCGTTCCACCTCATCGTGATGAGAATCTCCCGTTCCACCTCATCATGATGAGAATCTCCCGTTCCACCTCATCGTGATGAGAATCTCCCGTTCCACCACATCGTGATGAGAATCTCCCATTCCACCTCATCACCATGAGAATCTCCCATTCCACCTCATCACCATGAGAATCTCCCGTTCCACCTCATCATGATGAGAACCTCCCGTTCCACCTCATCACGATGAGAATCTCCCGTTCCACCTCATCATGATGAGAATCTCCCGTTCCACCTCATCACCATGAGAATCTCCCGTTCCACCTCATCACGATGAGAATCTCCCGTTCCACCTCATCGTGATGAGAATCTCCCGTTCCACCACATCGTGATGAGAATCTCCCGTTCCACCTCATCGTGATGAGAATCTCCCGTTCCACCTCATCGTGATGAGAATCTCCCGTTCCACCACATCATGATGAGAATCTCCCGTTCCACCACATCATGATGAGAATCTCCCGTTCCACCTCATCATGATGAGAATCTCCCGTTCCACCTCATCATGATGAGAATCTCCCGTTCCACCACATCATGATGAGAATCTCCCGTTCCACCTCATCATGATGAGAATCTCCCGTTCCACCTCATCGTGATGAGAATCTCCCGTTCCACCACATCGTGATGAGAATCTCCCGTTCCACCACATCGTGATGAGAATCTCCCGTTCCACCTCATCATGATGAGAATCTCCCGTTCCACCTCATCACCATGAGAATCTCCTGTTCCACCTCATCATGATGAGAATCTCCCGTTCCACCTCATCATGATGAGAATCTCCCGTTCCACCTCATCATGATGAGAATCTCCCGTTCCACCACATCATGATGAGAATCTCCCGTTCCACCACATCATGATGAGAATCTCCCGTTCCACCACATCATGATGAGAATCTCCCGTTGCACCTCATCATGATGAGAATCTCCCGTTCCACCTCATCATGATGAGAATCTCCCGTTCCACCTCATCACCATGAGAACCTCCCGTTCCACCTCATCACGATGAGAATCTCCCGTTCCACCTCATCATGATGAGAATCTCCCGTTCCACCTCATCACCATGAGAATCTCCCGTTCCACCACATCACGATGAGAATCTCCCGTTCCACCTCATCGTGATGAGAATCTCCCGTTCCACCACATCGTGATGAGAATCTCCCGTTCCACCACATCGTGATGAGAATCTCCCGTTCCACCTCATCGTGATGAGAATCTCCCGTTCCACCACATCATGATGAGAATCTCCCGTTCCACCACATCATGATGAGAATCTCCCGTTCCACCTCATCATGATGAGAATCTCCCGTTCCACCTCATCATGATGAGAATCTCCCGTTCCACCACATCATGATGAGAATCTCCCGTTCCACCTCATCATGATGAGAATCTCCCGTTCCACCTCATCGTGATGAGAATCTCCCGTTCCACCACATCGTGATGAGAATCTCCCGTTCCACCACATCGTGATGAGAATCTCCCGTTCCACCTCATCATGATGAGAATCTCCCGTTCCACCTCATCACCATGAGAATCTCCCGTTCCACCTCATCATGATGAGAATCTCCCGTTCCACCACATCATGATGAGAATCTCCCGTTCCACCACATCATGATGAGAATCTCCCGTTCCACCACATCATGATGAGAATCTCCCGTTCCACCACATCATGATGAGAATCTCCCGTTCTACCTCATCATGATGAGAATCTCCCGTTCCACCTCATCATGATGAGAATCTCCCGTTCCACCTCATCATGATGAGAATCTCCCGTTCCACCTCATCACCATGAGAATCTCCCGTTCCACCACATCATGATGAGAATCTCCCGTTCCACCTCATCATGATGAGAATCTCCCGTTCCACCTCATCATGATGAGAATCTCCCGTTCCACCTCATCATGATGAGAATCTCCCGTTCCACCTCATCATGATGAGAATCTCCCGTTCCCCCTCATCATGATGAGAATCTCCCGTTCCACCTCATCACCATGAGAATCTCCTGTTCAACCACATCACTGTGAGAATCTCCCGTTCCACCGCATCATGATGAGAATCTCCCGTTCCACCGCATCATGATGAGAATCTCCCGTTCCACCTCATCATGATGAGAATCTCCCGTTCCACCTCATCATGATGAGAATCTCCCGTTCCACCTCATCATGATGAGAATCTCCCGTTCCACCTCATCATGATGAGAATCTCCCGTTCCACCTCATCATGATGAGAATCTCCCGTTCTACCTCATCATGATGAGAATCTCCCGTTCCACCTCATCACCATGAGAATCTCCCGTTCCACCTCATCATGATGAGAATCTCCCGTTCCACCTCATCATGATGAGAATCTCCCGTTCCACCTCATCACCATGAGAATCTCCCGTTCCACCTCATCATGATGAGAATCTCCCGTTCTACCTCATCATGATGAGAATCTCCCGTTCCACCGCATCATGATGAGAATCTCCCGTTCCACCGCATCATGATGAGAATCTCCCGTTCCACCTCATCATGATGAGAATCTCCCGTTCCACCTCATCATGATGAGAATCTCCCGTTCCACCTCATCATGATGAGAATCTCCCGTTCTACCTCATCATGATGAGAATCTCCCGTTCCACCTCATCACCATGAGAATCTCCCGTTCCACCTCATCATGATGAGAATCTCCCGTTCCACCTCATCATGATGAGAATCTCCCGTTCCACCTGATCCCAAAGCTGCTCCGTTGGACATAGATCTTGTGACTCCATCAAGCCTCTTTTCCCTGGCTGGTACAGCTTTGTGTGGGCCCAGTCTCCCCACTGTTCCCCATCAGAGTGGGCTTCACACACTTTACATTTAGATGTGTGTTCAATAAATCTGTTGGCAATTCTTCTTCATTAGTAATTAGATGATAATTAGATTTCACATCATACATTTGGTGTGTTTTGTCATCACACCTGCTGGCGTTGTGCACGGCTTCGTCCTGCAAAGACAGAAGAGACAAATCACACATAAACATGTTCCCAGATCAGAATAATCACACTGTCAGTTAGGGAGACAGACTGCAGATTGTTTTGATGTTTTCATGTTTTTTAAAGCACTTCGTTCCTGCCATTCTGCCATTTTCCTCTTCTTCAGGCCTTTTTCTGTGAATTTGCTATATTTTACTTTGGAGCTCAGCTGCAACGTTTCCTCTGGTTTCACCGAGCTGCGCTTTCGTTTCCTTTCTGCCTTTCTAGATCTCTGACAGAAAATCATTGCTTAGGGAAATGAGCTCCATGGAGCTTTACCAACGCTCTGCAATGGAAGACAAGGTTTTAATAAAACGACCAGAGAGTTCTCACATGAAGAGCAGAACACAGGAAAAGTTTTGTCCCCAACTGCTGTTTATTTCTCAGGTTCATCATGTGCAATTTCTGAATCCAGGAATAACATGCTGTATATGTTGATAAATAAGATAAATCTACACTAATACCATAAAAAAAACAAATGAGTAGACATATAAGACAAATAAACCAGAACACAACCAGGCCGAGTAGTCGTGCTCTTTGGAGGATAAAAAGATGAGGTTTTAAAACCACTTCAAGTCCAAGCAGACGTCACAAAAACAGGGAGACCAGTCCAGAGTTTGGGAACTGCTGTGGTTTATTCCTTTTGTCAGCAACATGTTTACTTTTACTGCTCTGAGGGCAACAATTAGTTCAGGTTTATCCATAAACTTCCATGACAGACGGCCAAAAACAGTCGTCACTAGAATAAGTTGAAACTGACAAAAGTAATAAAAATGTTACAAAAATCCCAACATTGTGGTTCAACAGATGTTTTTTTAGGCAAACAAACAATGTCAACAAGTCAATGTTTTCAGCCACGAGTGTGCCTTGAGGGACTGTCAAATGTGACATGGGAAATGATCTTATTCAAGATATTTTGACAAGAAAGAGCTTCATGCTGTTAAATAAAGGCTACACAGTCTCATTTTGCAACATTTTGTCACCAGTTTGTGGTGTGCCCTGTGATCTTTTCAACTAAACTCATGTACTTTGGCCCAGAAAAGGTTGCAACACACTGGTTTGTGTGACTGGTAAAGTCATATATTTTGTTGAATCCTTTGAGGCGATCACTGCAGTTGTGTATTTTGTGAACCTCTCAGACCTCTGCAGCATTTTGGCCGACTGCTCATCAGCAAAGTGCATTTATTTGTCTCAGACACTTTTTTTTTCAACTCAGTTCAATTCAAAAGTAAAGTTTTATCTCACTAAATTATAATTTAACACATTTTTATTATTATTTCTTTTAGTTTCCATTTATTTGTAGGACGACTGTGCATTTAGTCTTTTTTTTCAATGGAGGGATGTGAATAGATTTGATCAGTAGGCAACTCCTGCCTCCCAGCTGGGGGGACCAGATCCCATCCCACCAACTGCATCCTTTTAAATACTTTGCACACACATCAGTGTATCCTCGCTGTGAGTGAAAATAATGTTTGTTCACAGTTGTGATATCAGCTTTAAGCCAGATGCAAACATAATTTCTGACAAACAAAACAACACAACAGTTTTTGTGTTTTAAAATGAAGCTAATTGGAATCCACTTGTGGCTCCATACACACATGCACGAGTGTTTCTGTTGTCTTTCTTCCAGTTCTGGTGGCCTGCAGCGTTGTGTCAGAGCCACTGTAAACCACTTTGAGTAAAAGTGGCTCATATGAAAGCCTTCCAGCAAAACAAATTATCCTACTTCATATCTACACAGAGGATATTTATGGAGGTGCACAGAATAATAAGCGCTGGATTGAGTTAGCAGGAGGTGGAATTGGGATGGTTGCATCTGCAATTTCACTAAAAGAGCTTGTGTGTGAGTCAGACTGTGGCCTGACAAAGGTGTCCTTTGTTCCTCAAAGTCAGTGAGACGGGGACACGTTACAGGAAGAGATGGATTACCGTCCCTTCTGTCTTTGCTGGTTACTCTCTGCTCCGCACAACAAAGCCGACACCGGGCTGATTCCTGCACCTCGAGGTCACAGTCGTCTTTCAGCCTCCGCCCGGCCCGTGTTTACCAGAATGAAACGTTTCTATACAAGTCAGCTGGGAAAATAACCATCCATTGTGAGCCTCGCCATGTTGCAAGTCTGAGTGACAAGTTTTAGCATGTGATGGAAATCCAATCAAAGCAAAGAAATGGAAACACACGCTGCCAGGACAAAAATCTTCACACACACTGACAATATGTTGCTTTAGCTTCATTCCAGCAGCGTTCGATGTGGTTTTCTTTCCAGAAGCTTCTGAAATGTCTGTCCAGAGCTGCATCCAGTTTCAGCAAAGTGCTTGAATTCATCCCAAAGATCCTGGGTGGGGTTCAGGTCTGGACTCTGCAGGTGTGAGACTGACGTCTCCTGTTCCCTGAACTGGTCTGTAACAATCTGAACCTCATGAATCCTGCTGCTGTCGTCCTGCAGTATGGCCGCCCCATCAGGAAGACAGAATAACCTGCTTGTTCAGGATATTCAGGGAGTCAGCTGAGCTCATTTATTAAACACATAAATGTTGCTGAACCAAGACCTGAACCCAGACTTCAACCTAGACCTGAACCTAGACCTGAACCAAGACCTGAACCTAGACCTGAACCTAAACCTGAGCAGCTATCGCAACCCCAGATCATGCCGGCACATCCTGAAAGTTTTTACCAGCCGGTGGGACTGAGGATGATGTCTGGACCCATCAGACCACATGATGAGTCTGGAACAGGGTCGGTCTGGACCCATCAGACCACATGATGAGTCTGGAACAGGGTCGGTCTGGACCCGTCAGACCACATGATGAGTCTGGAACAGGGTCGGTCTGGACCCATCAGACCACATGATGAGTCTGGAACAGGGTTGGTCTGGACCCATCAGACCACATGATGAGTCTGGAACAGGGTCGGTCTGGACTCAGACCACATGATGAGTCTGGAACAGGGTCGGTCTGGACCCATCAGACCACATGATGAGTCTGGAACAGGGTCGGTCTGGACCCATCAGACCACATGATGAGTCTGGAACAGGGTCGGTCTGGACCCATCAGACCACATGATGAGTCTGGAACAGGGTCGGTCTGGACCCGTCAGACCACATGATGAGTCTGGAACAGGGTCGGTCTGGACCCGTCAGACCACATGATGAGTCTGGAACAGGGTCGGTCTGGACCCATCAGACCACATGATGAGTCTGGAACAGGGTCGGTCTGGACCCGTCAGACCACATGATGAGTCTGGAACAGGGTCGGTCTGGACCCGTCAGACCACATGATGAGTCTGGAACAGGGTCGGTCTGGACCCATCAGACCACATGATGAGTCTGGAACAGGGTCGGTCTGGACTCAGACCACATGATGAGTCTGGAACAGGGTCGGTCTGGACCCGTCAGACCACATGATGAGTCTGGAACAGGGTCGGTCTGGACTCAGACCACATGATGAGTCTGGAACAGGGTCGGTCTGGACCCGTCAGACCACATGATGAGTCTGGAACAGGGTCGGTCTGGACCCATCAGACCACATGATGAGTCTGGAACAGGGTCGGTCTGGACCCGTCAGACCACATGATGAGTCTGGAACAGGGTCGGTCTGGACCCGTCAGACCACATGATGAGTCTGGAACAGGGTCGGTCTGGACCCGTCAGACCACATGATGAGTCTGGAACAGGGTCGGTCTGGACCCGTCAGACCACATGATGAGCCTGGAACAGGGTCGGTCTGGACCCGTCAGACCACATGATGAGCCTGGAACAGGGTCGGTCTGGACCCGTCAGACCACATGATGAGCCTGGAACAGGGTCGGTCTGGACCCGTCAGACCACATGATGAGTCTGGAACAGGGTCGGTCTGGACCCGTCAGACCACATGATGAGTCTGGAACAGGGTCGGTCTGGACCCGTCAGACCACATGATGAGTCTGGAACAGGGTCGGTCTGGACCCGTCAGACCACATGATGAGTCTGGAACAGGGTCGGTCTGGACCCGTCAGACCACATGATGAGTCTGGAACAGGGTCGGTCTGGACCCGTCAGACCACATGATGAGTCTGGAACAGGGTCGGTCTGGACCCGTCAGACCACATGATGAGTCTGGAACAGGGTCGGTCTGGACCCGTCAGACCACATGATGAGCCTGGAACAGGGTCGGTCTGGACCCGTCAGACCACATGATGAGCCTGGAACAGGGTCGGTCTGGACCCGTCAGACCACATGATGAGCCTGGAACAGGGTCGGTCTGGACCCGTCAGACCACATGATGAGTCTGGAACAGGGTCGGTCTGGACCCGTCAGACCACATGATGAGTCTGGAACAGGGTCGATCTGGACCCGTCAGACCACATGATGAGTCTGGAACAGGGTCGGTCTGGACCCGTCAGACCACATGATGAGTCTGGAACAGGGTCGGTCTGGACCCGTCAGACCACATGATGAGTCTGGAACAGGGTCGGTCTGGACCCGTCAGACCACATGATGAGTCTGGAACAGGGTCGGTCTGGACCCGTCAGACCACATGATGAGTCTGGAACAGGGTCGGTCTGGACCCGTCAGACCACATGATGAGTCTGGAACAGGGTCGGTCTGGACCCGTCAGACCACATGATGAGTCTGGAACAGGGTCGGTCTGGACCCGTCAGACCACATGATGAGTCTGGAACAGGGTCGGTCTGGACCCGTCAGACCACATGATGAGTCTGGAACAGGGTCGGTCTGGACCCATCAGACCACATGAAGAGTCTGGAACAGGGTCGGTCTAGACCCATCAGACCACATGACCCTCTTCCAGCTCCAGACTCCAGTCTTTCTGCTGGTTCTGATCCATGGTTTTCTTCTGGTTCCACAGCTGTTGCCGTGGAAACGTTCTTACTTCCATGTTAAACATGGTCCTGAGTTCTACTGTTGTTTTTCTTCCATCTGGTTTCTCCAAACGTCAAACTGGTCTCCATCATTCAGGATCACATTTCCTCCTGGAAGACGACGGTTCCCCACCATCCTTCCAGTTTTTAATGTTGGACGGTTCTGAACCCGGTTTTAGTTGTTCCTGTTCTGTTTTCTCTGCTTGAAACAAATGATTTGACCCTTCTGAAACAGACAAACATATTTCCATGGCGACAGGATGTGTCTTCTGATGCAGTAGTTTAAGAAATGAGAAGTTATTCATTCCTCAGTTGTTAAATAAGTTGTTGCCAGCTGGTAAATTATCCCCCGTTCGGTAACTCTGGAACAGGAGGCTCCTGTTGGCTTCGCTCAGTCCATGTGGTGACTTTGTTTTTGACCATGCTGTGTATTATTATCAAATGCATTCGCAAAAATAACCTTTAATATTCGATAAGGGGCCGTTTGCCAATTAGAAATTATTCAATTTTTTCTGTTTTGTCATGCAGCATGCGTCAGAAGTAAAAGAAAGAAAGAAAGGGGCCCCCAGGCCATCTCTCTTTCTCCGACTCTCTCTCTTCTGCAGGACAAAAACAAATGCTGAAGGATAATTGAAAACATTTTCAATTAATAACAACCCCCCACCACACACACACACACACACACACACAGAGTTTTACGCGGAGCTGATTGTTGCTGTCTGGTGGTACCACACCGTCCCTCTCCTCCCAGAACCATTGTTTCTAAAAAGCACTTTTGATTTTGTCACCAGCTGCTTCGTTCCTCCTGTTTTCTGCTCCACTCTCATGAGAATAAACAAAAACAACAAAGGAATGAAAGAGGGAATAAGAGATGATCCACGTGAAGCATAACTTAGCGTTTCACACCTCATCCAGTCTCTTCCTGGTGGCCACTGTGAGAAGAGTCGCACCACTTCTTTATCTCTGAATGAAGTCAGGAAGAGAAGCATTTTGGTCCGATGCTCTGAGGGGAGTTAACTGTTTGTGTATCAGCTGAATGCAGTGATATGTTGTCCATTCTCCTTCCCGTGAGACACACACCAGTTGTCTGTTGTCACTTCCCTGATGCACCAGTATGGAAATCCAGACTTTATTCTGTCCTGTTGATCCGAGACAAGCACCACTACGATGGCCGGAGCGGATTTAGAAGTCAGATTTAGAAGTCAAACCAGTTTAGATCTGAACAAGACAAGACTGAGGTCAAACAACTAATCCAATCCACTTTATTTATATAACACGTTTTATAAAGGTAAACATTTTCCAAAGAGCTGCACAGAATAAAACAACTAGCTTTGCATGCTAATCTGGTCCACGGGCTAATGCGGTATCCAGTCAGCTGAACTGTTCCGCTGAGGAGTGAAGGAATGGATATGAAGGGCTGTGAAAGAGTACCGTTCCCCCTTAAAACCTGCATCTGAACCAGTTAAACCATCAGACTTAAGGTGACAAACTGGTGCAGTCTCCTGAAACTTAGCAGTGCAGCTTCAGATGTAACCTGTGGTTGTTTTCACAATCATTTTCCTATGTATGTTGTCTGACATACATACATAGCTTTACGATCTCTTGTATCAAGCCCATAGACTGCATACAAAGAGATGGGCGGAGCCTCCGTGATGTCACCCGTAGGTTTCTGAAGAGCTGAATTGAAGCTCAGTGGGCGGTTCCTACCTTCGCCATGTTGGCAGCGTCATGCCAGAAAATACAAATATGGGCAAAGAGGTGGAGTTGAAAAGGGAGCCGTGAGCGTCATGGTGGATGATTGACATCGAGCGAACTCTGAGCTTTCTGTAGCTAAAAGCTAACCGAGCTAACTCGGAGCTAACAGCAGCTAACCAGCTAAAGGTGGCAAGCGGGCTAAAGCTAAGTCACGTTGTTAACCGGCTAAAAACCGCGGTTGTTCTATGTACTTCTGACTTGAAGCCGGAGATCGGTACCTGTCAATCAAAAGGACACACCCCTAAATTTGCCAAACTTCGAGATTAAATTACTTTAAAACGGGCGAGTTTGAAAGAAATTCACTCCCCCCTCAGTTGTCATGAAGGTAAACCAGACCTATTAAACCTAAAATGGATGTTTGAACCAGGCTGTAAACATGTTTATTTCTGCTGTAAACATGTTTATTTCTGCTGTAAACATGTTTATTCCTGCTGTGAAGTTGGTCTTTTTAACATGGGAGTCTATGGGGAATTGCTCTGTTTTGGAGCCCCTAGTGGATGAAGCGGGAACTGCAGTTTTATGCACTTCCACATCGGCTTCACTTTTAACCGCCGGAGGTTGCTGCTTGATCAAGCCTTAATATGTTTGCGACTGCTTTACGACAGTCGATTAACGTACATGTTCGCAGGCAGGAGAGAGAAAGCGGGCTCAGTCCGCCGTAGCTGCAGCAGAAAAAGCTTGTGTATGTGTGAGTCAGTTACCATCCTGTTCGGTTTGTAGTCTCATACCACCTGTTCAGCCTCTGACATTCCCTGCTAGCCTTACAGCGCTTGCAACCGCCAACATCCTTCTGCCGGATCGTGGAGAGGGATTTCCATCTTCTTGGCGAAGAAGAAACGGCGGCTACTTCATCCTTGTTTTCTACTTCGGCGCCTCTTCTGGAACGCCTGAGTATTGGATCCATATACAAAATCATTTTTTTCTGTAGAGCTCTATATGTGCACATGCTCAGGTTGCTTGATGTTTTGCTTGAGAGCAACTCGCCTTGCTTGTGAAAAACTGCTGAACTCATGTTTTTGTTTATTTGTTGTTTCTGAGTTGAGAAAAGGAGTCAGTCTTTAACTATGTTGACATGTGAATGACAGAACAAACTGTCTACTGTATTTAGTTATGTGAAGCATACCTCCACTAACCTGTGTGACTACAAGGTAACCATCAGTTTGATGAACCCTCGTGGTTGGGATCATATCATATAAAAAGAAAAAAAAAGAAAGCGAACTGCTCGAGTCCAGCAGAATTTTTATTGCTGGATGGGATAATAAACCGCTGTCAGACCCTAAATAAATTCACTTTGTTGACAGAGAATACTGCTTCATTATTTTCTTCCTGTTTAATAGGTATTCTGGTTACACAGACATCTGTGATTAAATCTCTTGTTGTTTTGTAGATCCACTGATTCCTAAGTTGTAAATATTGTTGAACACATTTTTAGGCAGTTTCTAGTTATTCGTCACTGTTTTTCCAGAATGATGATTCATTAAATGTAAACATCTTGCTAATATACTGGTGTTTCTTTGGACCAAATCGAGGAAAATGTGGAGTTTTTGTTATTTAAATTTTACTTCTCTGGCTGTACGTGACGCTGCATGTCGCCTCTTCCTGCTAATTTTCCCCAGACATTTCTGGTAACCCTTCAGCCCACCGAGCAGCCAGCCATCTGGCATCTGCCAGATTGCCCGTCCGAGCCTGGCTTTCTCCACATCCTGTGTGAAGAGGGATGCACAGATGTACCCACTCTCTGTAACAGTCTCTCAGCAGGAGAGCAGTTAGATGGGCACATCTAACTGCTCCTCTCTGTAGGGAGGCAAGCCACAGGATGTGTCTGCAGAAAGACCTGCAAGGACTCGTACGTCTGCAAAACCTGATTAAATGCTGCATTCAGAGCCTCTCGGTGCCTACATGTAACCATCCTAAATTAAATAATTACTACAAAAGAAATTTTAAAAAAGGTGAAATAAAGATTGTTTGACAACATCCGATGGCATCTGTTCAGCCTGCAGAAGAGGATTTATTGTTTCAAGTAGCTCAGATGAAGTGTCTTTTCCCATTATTATTACTATTGAATTAGCATATGAATAAAAAATGAATCATCCAAGTGGTACAGAAGTCTGCTGGAGGAGTTACAGAGGAGTTATATTCAGTAAATAATCATTATGAGGCCTGATTCCTCGTGGTTAAAACAAACCAAATGTCATGAATCAGCTGCTGGAGGAAACTTTGGAGGCTAGATGGACGACAGCATCTGGACTGAAGGTTTTTGTTGGAATCTCCAACTCTGAAGGTTTCAGATCAGCCTTTCAGACCACATTCACAGCAGCTCTCTCTAATCAAATCCTGATCCATTGCTCGGAAAGTCTGGTTCCTTCGGGAATTATTATGAAAGTACAAATGAACTTCCATTCAGATCAAAGATGTAAACTCAGTCCAACTAGAAATACTGATTTTGGGACAAAAAAATGAAGGTTGAATAGAGGAAGTGGGCTACAAAGCAAAGGGCAGTTTGGGGTCAGCACATAGCATTATGGGTAAACACAACCAAAACATCTGCGTGTGTGAGGTGCGTCGGCTCTGGCTGGGAGAAATCTTCAACCCAGGCCTGCCAGCATCTTCTACAGCAGTGTTTTTCAACCTTTTTTTGAGCCAAGGCACACCACAAACCAAAATGTTTTTGTTTTTTGTTTTAAAGTCCATATTACTCATATAAAGTCCATCTTGTCAGAGCCTCTTGAATAGAAACCAGATAAAACACAAGAAGAAGGAATTGTATTGTGTTTCACTGGGGCCTGTTTGGATGAACAAACAGCTGCTTTTTAGACCAATTAGGTGAAATTAGGTCATTTCTCAGGGCACACCTGATAATCTCTAGTGCCACGACACAGTGGTTGAAAAACTCTGTTCTACAGCGTCATGTTTGACTGCTCTGTGTTAGAAACAGAAGTTGTTCTGGAATAACCAACAAATGAATTGGTTTTCTTCTCTGTCATTTGTCTTGTTGACTCCTTCTGGAATTCTTGATGCAGCGCCGCTTCTGGTAGGGAGTGGGACACCTTGCCGAAAAGGACGGATTCGTTGGCATAGAGCAGCAAAGCAACCTCAATCTGGAAGACTGAACCAAATCCCCAACCGTACCGAGTCCATAGGACTATCCTGGTGTGAATGTTCCCAAAGAGAAGGAGTGTCAGACTCCTTCCTCAAGGGCTGCTAACCTGCAGGTGTTTGTTTTCTCCCTGCTCCGAAACACCTGATCCAACAGCTTTCCTCACAATGATTCCTTATTTCAGTGTAAGTGCATGGAAATAACAAGAGAGACCCTTCAGGGCCAGAGTTTGACACCTGTGCCTTTGTAAACATGGGAGGACCATTCCATTTAAATCAGGTGTGTTACGGTAGGGGATGTGCAGAACAGTGGTGCTCCAGGGCCTTAAGAGTACTGCATGACTGTAACACGTTTCCCCCAACCCTGGATCTGGAGTTTCTATATCTAAGTTAAACGATGACGAAGATGTTAGTTCATTATGATCCATGCTTGATGCTAATTTGTCACATCAGGCAGTGACTGCCTCCACTGTTCTTATTTAAATGAGTAAATAAACTCACCTCTCCTTTAACTTGTGGCTTTTTATGCAACCAGACTTCCCTTTCCAACATTTATTCCTGTCCTCTCCACCCCAACCAGTCGAGGCAGATGGCTGCCCTCCCTGAGCCGGGTTCTGCCGGAGGTTTTCTTCCTGTTAAAAGGAAGTTTTTTCCTTCCCATTGTCGCCTCTTGCAGCTCAGGATGGAGGATTGGATCCAAGTCATGATTCGATGCAATCAGTTGGTTTCTATTATAGGATATGCATGAATTGGCTTGAAATGATGCGTTTGTAGAGTTCCCTGTGACAACGTTGTTGTGAAGTGGCGCTGTACAAATAAAGCTGAATTGAATTGAATTGAATTTATTCCTCGTCCCAAGCTTCTGTCGCCTTGCACGTCGCTCTCATTACTCCCATAAGCTACAAAAAGGCATCAGCTGATCTAAGAAGCCAAAAATCTAAGTAAATATTGTACTTCTCTTGTCAAATAGAAAGATGAGAACAGTGCAGGGCTTTGCTTCTTCACCACACAGTTAAAAGGCTCCAGCACAAGATGTTTGAGTTAATTTGTCTTCGTTAACATGAAGGTCGTGTGATGTGGCAGCTGCAACACAAAGGAAAGTCTCGCCCATAACGACTTTCAGCAGGTACAAAGTCTATTCCTAATTACTGGTGCTGAAGATAAATACTGTTGAATAAAACAGCACAAAGTATCTAAACAGGCATTTGTTTTAAATGAGGCCTTTTGCTCTGTAAATTCTGTGTGAGCATTTACACATTTAAGTATCCAGACGGGGTTTAATTGCTGCGGCTGCAGAGCTGATTGAGTGATTACAATTAGCATCAACAAACCTTTGTTCACCGAGTAGAAGAAATGCAGACAAATGTGTCTTGCTGAGGGTTCTCTGAGGAATAATAAAAACCTTTTTCCCCGGAATTCATCACGCCATGTCATTGCTGACATGATCAAGTCTCTCCAGGGGCAGGAAGCTGCAAGCCTTCGCAGATATTCCGTAGCTTTTCCCGCCAATTACCAACGCGAGATGCAGCACAAAGGAGCAAGTTCAATTTATGTTGATTTACTGAAAATGTTCTTTCTTAGCGACTGTCTTTGTTTGATTGGCTCGATAGTCAACAAGAACTGCAGGGGGCGTCACAGGTGGCGTGAACAAAGACGCTCTTCAGGCGCGAGCAAAGCGACGGCGGTCGCCGGTCTCGTGGGGCTACCTGCCTGAGCAACATGCTATCTGTGTTTCTTTCTGCTTTATCGAGACCCGCAGACGTGACAGTATAATCAAAACACACCGCAGGATGAAAAGAAAATCTTCTTTCAGGATAAAAAACATGATGATGATGATGGGCGCTGCTTTTTTCCGGTAACAACACAGTAAATGGTTGGTATAGCTTTCCCACTGGATGTGAAAATTATAGCGTACACTCAATGTGTGGAAAATAAGCTGCCATGGTTTGTGTCGGAGAAATGACCCCCCCCCCTCTCTGGAAGAGATAACGGCTCTTCTGAGATTAAAATGCATCAGACATCATGTGTGAAACTCCACTTAAAGCAAAGAGGTGGAGAAGCACAGCGTGACCACTTTAAACACCAGACCAACCTTGTTTTGGTCATACGTATGTTTGGTTTTTTTTTATAAATTCCAACATAATGAGGTCATTTTTTTACATTACGAGTTTAGTTTACTGATCCTGTATTTTGTATTTAATGCCAACCTGCTGCAGCTTTTAGTAAAGTTTAAAATAAAGATTTTTTTTTAAATGTATTTGTCACATGGTCATGCAAAAGGTAAAACAAGACTTTACAGTAGGAAAAAAAAACAAAAGAGAGCACCATACTCGAAAAGGAGCAGAAAAACGAACATTTCTTGTAATATCTGCCCTCTTTTTTTAAAAGAAAACTTAACGCACCAATAAATGGTTTTTGGTTTTCTTAGCGATACTCAATGAAAGAAAAAAAAAATCCTTATCATAGCATAACATGCCATATGTCTTAAGTTGTTCACTTTATAACTGCATAATTTTCCACAGTTTAACTGCTTGTGATAATTTCCACAAAATAAATTAAATTTCTCAACATTTTTGCATCAGTTGCGACTCAAACCACCTCTTTCCTCATTTTTAAGCATTTTTAAACATTAAAATTTCTGCTAAATCACTGAGACTTTGTATAAAGTCAAAGTTACTTCAGTTTGCAAAGAGCACACAGACATGTGATGTTTTTGGGCATGAAAAACAGAAGTTGCAGCGACTTTGCTCATTTCTATCCATCATAACGGAGCCATCACAGATTTAAGTCGATGAAGCGTTTGTATGTTTAGATGCTGCATTTCTCCTCCACATGCTGGGAATGACAGCAGAGTCCTGTAGACTACAGTGGCCTTTAAACACAACATGTAAATACAGGAATAGTTGATGCTCAGATGAACTCTAAAATGACCACACAGACGAGAAGCTCACATCAACAGAGCCGCTGCTGCAGCAGGTAAAACAGAGACATGAACACACAAAGCTTACTGAAAATCATAAACCACAAATATTTTAGTATTTACATAAAAAAAATTCACAAGTTTCAAAACATTTGCTCAAAGTAATGCTATTTGATTACAAATAATTAAAGGGGTAATGCGTCCGAAAAAAGATTTTTTTTTTTTATCTGTAAACAACATAGTATGACTTGGTTGTAATGAAAACCACCTATACTGGAGTTAAAATTGGTATCTTTTTTTTACATTACTTTAAAAATTGTGACTTTTGTGGGTCAAAAATGACTCATAACGCCCCCTACAGGGTAAAACCGAGTCTTGTGTTTCAGGATGTAGAGCAGAGATGTTCCAGTCAGGTCCATGACATCGACCATCCTGCAACGTTTGGCTGTGTCCGAATGTCCACACTATTTCCTTCATCAGTGGGTCCCAAACTTATTCTACAGAGCCCCCCCCCCCCCCCCCCCCCCCCCCCCCCCCCCCCCCATCCCATCACATGAACCAAAGAAACATCCTAAGGAACACGTCATTAGTTGGTGATTGTACTGTAGTTAAAACCATGTCAGTGTTACGATCCATTCTTCTGCTTTAGTGTGAAACGTTTTAAACCAGGAATCTCTGCAAACTTCTTCAGATGAGCCGAGTTTCCAGTGAGACGATGCTGCTTTAATAAAACAGCTCTGCTGTGTGATAGTTGGTGCTTTATATGTAAAGTAACCTGCAGGATTTTCTTTGTGTTCAGGATGAAAAGTCCCCAAGTTGCAACTTGTTTGGCTTCATACTTCATAAGACAGGATGATGCAAAGACTGTGGTCTCTTCTTTACCCACCATTGATTATTACTGTTATTTGACCGCTTTGTGGTAAAGCAGGGGCAGATACGCTCCATTATATTTTTGTCAGGGTTTGTAGAGATGTGGGGACCTAAATGCGGGGAAGAGAGGCAGGAGGCAGACGAGATGCAGGAACAAGATTTAATCCAAAATAGTAGACTGAACAGAAGTCAGGATGGAGACATAACAGAATGAGCTGACAGTGGAAACTGATGACCAGGTGAAATGCATCTGAAAATCCAACCAGGTGAGCTGGTGAACAGGAAGCAAAACGGGCTACAATACACAGGGGAGCTAAACAGGAAAAACGACAAATGAAAACAGGAAACAAGAATAAAATATATACAAATCTCCAAACATTACAATTTTTTTTTTCGCTTTTTTTAAGTATATGAAGTCCCTCTTATTGTTTTAACAAATTTCGCCACTTCCAAAATGACCTAGTTTTATTCAAACTTGCTGAGAAGTGCACTAAAAATGACCTCCAGTGCCTCTTGAAAAGAAGTGAACACCGATGGTCACTGGACGGGTCAGTATGGACCACAATGCATTGCAGGCAGGAGCTCAAAGTGACACAAACATTTTATATCCTTTTATTGTTGAATAAATGTGCAACAAAGAAACTTAAATACAATATAAGAAAATATTTTCACATTAGTTTGGATTGGATTTGGAATGACGTGATGGTTGCCATGGTGACAGTCAGTAGTTATCTGCGATGAGGAGAAAGTAGCCAGTTTCATGTCTGAATCGCCAACCGAATGAGTTCACTATCGTGCAGCCCGATGTAGTAAATGAGGGGTCAGGGACTAGTGTGGACGTTTAGACACAGCCTTCTCCAACACACCGGAATCAAACGCACGGCGTGTTACCAGACCTCTGCAGAGCCGGATGACATCCAGAAGAGGGAATTTAGGTGTGTTGGAGGAGCGTTGCATCTAAAACCTGCAGGCTTTCCAAGCTAACGTGAAAAGGTTTTAATTAAAGGAAGATTTTTTTTCTTTATTAAGCAGATATTTTTCCATTTTTACAGTAATTATCATTTATTACTGCGTAATTGAAGTCACATTGTGTTTTGCCTCCTTACTGATTCATGTGGAATCACCGAGTTTGAACTGGAAGAGCTTCAGCTGCAAAAGCAGCACCAGTCTGCAAAACTGAATAATATCTGTTTGTTGATCTCTTTCACCTCAAGTCGAGTCTTCCTCCTGGAGCTCTTTCTAAAAAACTCAGTTGTTCCCTTTTAGAAGAGGCTTAAAACTTATCTCCACAAACACCTTGTGTTACAGTCTCCTACTCACCAATATATTTTCTTATCAGCTCGGAATAAACAGTCCTTCTGCCGCTAAGATTACTTTTGTTCATATTTCTGTTGAGAATCTCAGCACCTCTATGATGCATTCGACCTGCATTCATTACCGCTGGAGCATTGTCAAGGCTTACCCACCTGTTTTTCTGCTGCATTAAAACTTTAACCTGAAAAGATGCAAAGATCTGAGGAGCAGATGCAACATGACTCAGAAGGTCGTACAAGTTGAGTTATCACATGTTGAGAAGGCTACAGGGCAAGTCTCTGGTGGTTTATGCATCATCATGATGAAAGCCTCCATGTGAAGCAAATTAAAAGAAATTGGCATGTTATCCCTGATGCAACCGTTGCAAGGAAAGAGACATGCAAAGAGAGTGGACTGAACTTATGTAGCATCTTTAGATTTTCATGGGAGCTTTAATGCATCGTTACAGCTTCATCTCTCAGTCGCTGCCTTTCCATGACATGTTTTTTTTTACAAAATAAAATGAAATATTTGTGAGTTTTGACAAACAACAAATGCGATTTGCAGGGGATTCCATTGAACAGTGTTTTGTTCTCGTAAAATCTCGTCAACCGGATGAGTTGCATCTCATGCAAGGGAGCCACAAAGCATTATTTTGGGGTTTTGCTGCTAAGAATTTTCCATGGCTTATCGAAGCTTTTCTCCTTCATTTTCTTTTCTGAAACTTTAAAATTTACTGTTTGTTACAGACTGCACCATCTTCAAATGGAAATGAACTGGTCATAACCCTGCCTCCCCACGTCACGTCCAGGGACACGTAAATCCCAAAAGTGTTTCCATAACACTTTTGCGATATATTGCTGTATTGAAAGACGACCTTAATCAAACCGTAAGAACTTTTTGAGACTCTTTTCAAAAGTTTTTTTCTCAGTAGCTTTTTTTTTTTATTGCAATATTTAGTTTTTGCACAACTGTTGTTGGAAACGCAGCGCGTGACTTTAAACAGGTGGTGCTAATAGACGGCAGTCAAAGACATTCATAATCTCCACACAGAAAACCTTTTTTTTCTTGCTTTTGTGTTTGTGTTTTTACACAAGGATGTCTGACAGCTATTGGATATATTACATTTAAATAATGATATCTACTGTTTCCAATGGATGAACCTGACTGATGTCCTCTGAAGGGTTGGTCAAGTCAGCAGAGCAAAGTTTATTCTCTTGAAAATGTTTCTCTCTTAACCAAACAAGCTTCTTCAGGTGGAGATCGTAGGAGATTTCACAACAGAATCCTTAACGGCCACTAATGGTTTTAGGTTACATTCACACCAGGAGAGTCCACTAGACCGAGAAACGCACCTGCTTTTGATCCAAATTAAACTAAATGAAGCAGGAAACAAACTGCGATTCAAATTAAAAGGACTGGTATGCTCTCAATTCAGGCAACTTTATTTATCCCTGATGGGAATTTGTTTGCAGTCTCTTCATAAGAAAGGTAAAGCAGTGATATCGGGATGATATGGTGTCATTTCCTCCGAATTGCTTAGCATTAGCATTAGCATTAGCTAAGCAATACTGCTGAGAAACTGTGTCAAAGATCAGTAAAGAGCAGAGAATAATAACATGGCTTCATCCATGTATGAATTATATCTCGGTTAGTTTTGCTTTCACGTTGCAAGTCTTTCTTTTGACAGATTTTCTTTTAAAAAAAAAAAGTGAAAAGAGAAGGTTTGATTTAAAACTCAAAGGAAGAGGACGGTGTTCTTGATTCAGCGGCTTTCCCTTGGTAGCCGAGATGTCAGATGGTGAAAAGACTAGTGTAACCATGAAAGCAAAAGAAAAACACCAGTGAAGGTGGAGACAAATAAAGCAACGAAGGAGAGGAAAAAAAAAAACAAGTGTGAACCTCAGAGCATTCACCTGATGAAGAGAGCTTTGGGATTTGAGAGGGTTCAGAACGGAGACAGTTTATTTTATCTACTAGATGTGAAAGTCACAGTATTTGGCTTCTGATAACACGACTGACTGTTTTTTATTCATTCAGGGCCTCAAGTAAATTCTGGGATTATTGTCTTTCTTTTACTTTTGTACTGCAGCCATTGGCTAATTTTCATATTATTCTATTCTCACCCATTTCCAAACAGGCATCCCTTGTTTCAGCAATTTAAATGTTTTTAGTTTTTAGACAGCCTGAGTCCAAAAAAACATGATGCACTCAGGGGTGTTAGACACAGAGCAATAAAATGAACGGCTTGTGCTTTGCTGTGACATACATGATGCATGCTGCGAAACACACCACACTAGCTAGCAGGTTTGGAGTGACAAATATCCAGATATTTGATGCAAATGAGCCGTACAGGCGGGGATGGAAGGCAAAGGAGGGAAAAGTCGGAATGATGCATGTTTTAAATCCCCGGAGCTCTTTCTTGGAAATAATTTTCCATCCAGGTATAAATAGCAGAGCTTCAGGGGTGTAAAGATGAACTGATATGGCTCAGCACCTGATTTTAACTTTAAAAATGTAATTGCATCTTCATGCAGAGAAATGCATCAACTGCAATGTACCATGAAATAATTGATGGTGTAGTTGGTTAGATGTTGGTTGACTGCTGCTTCTGCAGAGAGCCAATAAAGTTTCCTCGTCAATGAAAATGTCAGGACAAGTTTGCAACATCATTAATGATGCACTTGGGTTTGCTAATCCAGAAGAGTCTGCATCTGAAGACCAAAGCTGATAAACTCTTACATGCTGACACATTGGAGGTAAAGAGATCTGCAAAAGCATTAGCAACAACACACAAGATGAAGACATAAAAACCAAACGCTCTTACAAACATTTCCACAACGTCAGGAGTAATAAAAGCTGTTCTATTCCATACTGTTTGTATCATGTGACAGCTTTTGTGACATTAGACGCCAACATTAATGAAAGAATCCAGTCAGATGGTTGCTATGGATGACTGAAAATGCATGAAACTCATTGGCCTTTTACATGTGTTAAAAGCAAGCAGCAACCTCTGATGGTTAAAAGGGAAGCTATGCAAAGTGCCAAAAACTGCTGTTCCTCCTTCATCCACTAGGGGCTTCAAAACAGAGAGAATCCCCATAGACTGCCATGTTAAAAAGACAAACTTCACAGCAGAAATAAACATGTTTACAGCAGAAATAAACATTTTTACAGCCTGTAACAAAAAAATCTTAGGTTTAATAGGTCAGGTTTACTTTATGACAACTGTGGGGGGAGTGAATTTTTTCTAACTCTTCCGTTTGGAAGTAATTTCATCTCCAAATTCAGCATAATTAGGGGGATGTTTGTCTTTTGACTGACAGGTACCCGATCTCCCACTGCAAGAAGGAGGAATGTAAAACGACTGCGGTTTCTAGCTGCTTGACAGCGTGGCTTAGCTTTAGCCCGCTTACCTCCATTAGCTGGTTAGCTCCTGTTAGCTCAGGGTTAGCTTGGATATGATAGCACTTAGCTACAGGCAGGTCGGAGGTGACTGGATGTCAAATATCCACCCTCACGCTCACAGCTCCCCTCTCAGCTCTACCTCTTTGTCTGTTTTTGTATTTTTCAGAAGACATGACATGTGGTAACAGTGGTAATAGTGGTAACCGCCCAATGAGCTCCAAGACAGCTCTTTAGAAACCTATGGGTGGCGTCACGGAGGCTCCGTCCATCTTTTATATCCAATCTATGGCTAACAGGCAGGAACTACGGAGGTCATTGGAGTCCGCTGGACTAATTCTCATGTTAAAGACAGCAATTGGAAATGATTTCATATTTGTGAAATGGTGCATTATCCTGCTGGAGGTAGCCATCAAAAGATTCTACAGTGTTGTCATTAAGTCAAGGTCAAATGTATTTATGTGGCACATTTCCACCAACTCATGATGCCCAAAGTGCTTCACAAACTAAAATTTAACTAACAGAAATGAAATATGACAGCCATTGAAATGACAATCATTGAAATGATTCAAAACAAGACAAAAAAAAAAACAGCTCAATGAATGAGAAAGGAAACATTTTACTCACATTTGCTTAATGCCAGTCCATAAAAGTGCATCTTTAGCAGAGATTTACAATGTTCTGGTGTTTGTATCCGTCTATTTAGCAGACTGGGCCCGAAGCGTAATGGGAAGGACGTGGTCAGCATCAGTACTAGACTCTGACATTTCAATGATAATCAGCTGGGACTAAGAGGTCCGATAAGCAGTGCTGATTTGACTTCTTGTTGTCTTTCTATCATCTCCAACCAGTCTGTCCATCCTCCTCTGACCTCTGCCATGAACAACTGGAGATGGTTGTGTGTGAAAATCCCTGACCAACAACCATGTCAAGTTAAAAGTCACTTAAATCTCTTTGTTTGAAGTTTGAACTTCAGCAAGTCGTCTTCACCACGTCTGTGTTATACCCCTGAATTAGGGTAGAGAGAATCACAGGAGTGATTATTACTGCTTCCCTCATGCGGTGAGTTTATTGCAATCCAAAATACACACTTTATATAAAAAATGCAAATGAAGTCATGAACAACCAAAAGACAACTGCTATGTTTCCCGTAGCAAGGCACGTTTTGAGGTGAAACCATTATATCTCAAAATAGCATAAAACCTCAATTTGAGTTCACCAAACTAGCATAAAACATGCTGCAGTATGTTTAAAAACTGTACACCCCCCCCAAAACATTTACAATGTTCACCATTACCTGAATTAGGGTAGAAAGAATCACAGGAGTGATTATTACCGCTTCCCTCATGCCGTGGGTTTATTGCAATGAGGAAACGGAGCACAATCCCCCTAGTGGTAGGATGAACCAATCGATCCCAGAGCAACAGGATTTAAGCCTCTTTAGCCGCTCACCACATAATGGATTAGGTTGAACAAAATAACAAAATTCTTATGAACAATGTATGAAAAGAATTAATCTTTTAGCTGTATCTAACTCTGAACTGAAATGTCTTTACTATTCATAACAAACCTTGTTGCTTCTTTTAACCATTTTGTCCCTTTTAAAATATATCACATTATAAAATAAATCACATTATAAAATAAATCACATTATGAATTAATTCTTAAACTGTGGTTATGGGAGAAAGGTAAGCCTATGTTATCAACCATCACATCTGCATGATTAAATGCGGCCTTATGATTGGCTTATTCGGTCTGTGTTCACCAGTAGTTCAGCAGTTGCAGTGTGTACATGCTATTTTGTGTTTTTCTTTGTAATTCTCGTGTCTCTGAGTCTTCCCATCACGCCTACTGGGTTCTGCTCTCTCTGTTCTCACACTTTACGAAGCAATTATATTCGTAAAATGAAGGGAACACAATGAAAGTTTGTGGTTTGTGTTACTAAAGAGGTGCAAATGAATTTCAACCACTGATTCTTAAATGAGGGAAAGAGAAGTCTTCCCGAGCTCCCCCACATTTTGTGTTATTTCTTCGATTTAAAAGGTGTCTGCTTGGTCGTTATGCAAATGTGTTACATGATGGAGAATATAGCAGGAAGAAGAACAAGATCCGCCGCTAACAAAGCACGTCGTCTTTCTGCTGGAGAGCAATGTTCCAGAGTTTGATTTGCAGACCATTTACATGCACAAATTGCTATTTAAGACACTACAGTAGAGGATAGAGGCAGAAAGTTTAAATGGTCCCTTTAAACTTTTTCTTTCTGGGCACTTTGAGTTCTTTTCATCACACGGGTTCAATCCGAGCCCTGCGATCTTCATCTGCATCATCTCTCCGTCTTTGTCTGTCTCATTATTCCTCCTCTCACAGCTCTCTCCTCTATCCTATAAACACACAACCTGCAACTTACCTTTTATCCCCCAACACACACACACACACACACACACACCTTCTCAATCGTTAGAGAGAGCAAGATCCCGAGTCGGCCTCTTTCTTCTTCTTCTCTCAGTTTTGTCACCACTTCCTTCTATCCATCTTCTCTGCAGATGAAAGGTGGCGCTGACGTCTGTCTGCAGGGGGTTAAACTTACTTTATGATTTGAGATCAAGGCAGAAATGATTGCAGAGGAACAGCTGGACAGCTGTGGTCTGCTGCAAGATGATGCAGGAAGACAAATATGGCACGACACCCACACTGGCCGATGGCTGCTGGGCGTTGCATCAGCTGTTTTATGAACGGCTACGGTGATAAAGCAATGAACATCTAAACTAAAGTAAATGAAATGATGACGCTGTTGTTTTCAAATTTGCAACGCGTGTTCACAGTCTGGAAATAAGCCTGACTGGAAGACGAGATGCTTTCACATCCTTTCTCTGCTAAGTGTTAAAGAGTCCTAAATGTTCCTCCTGACATCTTCTCAGATCCTGCAGCTTTCTCTTTGATTCACAGGAGGATTTCATTTCATTCACAGCTCCTCGTTTCAGTCATCTTTCTGTCATAAAAACCAGGAAGTGAATAATGAAATGGGGAAGCCAATATTAGAGTTAATGCTTGTGTGGCCTTTTAAAGCTTATCTAATGCATCTTTTTTTCTATTTCTAAATGAGTCATATATCAATTCTATTAGATATAATCAAACAAATGCAATATTCATTCATTCATTCATTCATTCGTTGTCCTAACCGCTTAATCCAATGAAAGGTTGCAGAGAAACTGGAGCCTATCCCAGCAGGGTACACCCTCGCCAGTCCATCACAAACAAATGCAATATTTAACAACTAATTTACTAAATAAGGCCAGAGTTGCATCAGGAGTCACTGCATCTATTCTACGGTCATTTAGCAGAAAAGTGACTTTAGATCATCATAGTTTTAAATTTGGGATCTGTTGCCTGGAAACTCAGATCTTCATCCAATCATGGATAATTCTGAAAAATGGCTAAAAAACTAAAACATGCAAATCCAGATTAACTGGAGGCACTGGTGTGGTGAGAAAGGATCACTATCAGTCAGGATTTGATTCAGAAGCTGATTAGATGCAAGAGTTTAAAAAATGAATAAGAAAAAAAGGTTAAATTGTATCTTTTGAATTGTGCAGAAATTTAATATTTTTTCATATAAAACATGTCAAATAAAACATGTAAAAATCTTATTTAAACACTGAAACAACAGCTGGTGAAATGCTAACTGAATCACTGTTGAACTGCCATGATGTTACGATGAAAGAAAAAAAAAGTTTAGCGTCAGGATGGATTCTTATAAAGTCTTTTCATAATCAAAACGTTTCAACTCTTCATTCCTTCAGCAATTTTTGGAACGTATAAAAGATGAAATGCCTCTTTAAGTAGCACAACTAGACTTTTTCCACTTTGTTGCCCTCTAAAAACGACTAATTCAGAATCCATTTTGCGTCCTGTCTCTTCTCTGAGCTCTCTCCAGGCTGTGAAAGTCAGCCTAATAAATTACTCTAATATTTCTTTGCTGAATTAGCGTTGATGCAAATTAAAATAGCCATAAAGTAAAGAGCTGCTGTCATGTGACGCTCCGGGCTAGAACACAAAGTTGTGAAGTTTCTCAACCTGAGGTTGTTGCACGGCAACAAAGGGCGAATCAAAATGAGTCAGAGGCAGAGTTTTAAGGTTAGACATTCATGTAATCTCACTTCAAGTGGAGACGGTGTTTGAAAATTTAAACATATAGTTTCTACGTTGCCTGAATACCAAATAATTTCCCTAAAATCCTCATCTTTAAGTTACACGTAATAAATGAATTGCAGTACATTGAGACAAAATATGGTCAAGCACAGATTTAAAAACCAATTTCTACTTTTGTAAAATGATCTTTCAGGGTTAATCCTGCTTTTCTTCATTTTAAAAGTGACGTCTTCTGTTAGTCCATGTTTGTTTTGATCTCCTGAAACCCACGCAGCGGCAGTTTGAGCTTGTTCAGAGCATGGATTACATATTCTTTGCTGTAGGGAACCCTCAGTCTGTTTCATGACCTTTTGGCCGCAGGAACTCTGAAATCTCATGTAAAAGAAGAAAACTAAATGTGCATCAGTGGGTGAATAATAATCATTCCTCATTTCTGAACGGCTTACCTTTTGGTGTACACATCTTTGATCCATCAGTAACATCCAGGATGGTATAATCCTTTAATCTCTTCCATTGCTCGCTGTTTCTGCAGCCAAATATTTCCTGTGATCTTTGCTTCTAACTCACTTTTGTTTCTGCGCTGTGGATTTTTTCTTCTTTTTAAGCTCAGCATTATGTTGCAGCTACTGTGATTTCTGATGCATGTCTGGCTTTGATGTCTAAAAAGCTGACTGGTCTTTTCCCAAAAGTGAACACATTTTTAACATCTGGATGCTGCTTGCAGTCTCAATATTATTTCAATACAGCAACATCAATTTCAGTCCCATAATTTTCCTGATCTACATGCTTTCATGGTGTAGCGTTCACACTAATTCACACACGTTGCAGTAACTTTCTTTGTTAGCTGCTTTTCCTCCTGCTTGAAGGCTGCGCAGCTACAGTTGCATTACTTTCCATTTTGCTAAAAACATACAATTTTGATCGGTCAGTTGACACTCCACTCCATCTCCAGCAACAGATCCTCACATTTTCTCCTTTAAACTTTCTGTCTGAAAGAAGAAACTGTTCTTTAAAAGAAGACATAACTAACCTTTCTCAGCTGAGTGAGGTTTGTAGGTTAGTAAATCCACAGTAGATTCAGTGTAAGGTTTGTATCCTCATGACTACCAGGAAAAAAATTGTGTAACTATAAATGTCCACTGTCCATTGTAGTAAAATATAGTTATATTTATCTAAGAAACTATTTAATGAGTTTATAAGATACTCAATGAAAATATAACTACAAAATTTCAAGTAAAAATCAGCTCAAAGAAAAGTATCATGCACTTTTGCTCTTCCCATAAAACATGCTTAATGGAGGCCATTTTTCTTGAAGAGAGAAAGAAAGCCCCCCCCCCCCCCCCCCCCCCCGCCCCCCCCCCCCTCGGAAGATGAAAATATTTAGGTTTACAAAGGTCCTCCACAGAGGTCACCAGATAGTTGTAATAACTATATACAGTAGCTTAATTCAATTCAATTCAATTCAATTCAACTTTATTTATATAGCGTCAAATCACGGCAATGCCATCTCAAGACGCTTTACAGACAGAGGGGGAAACATAATGAAGGCCAATTCATAATAACCTATATAAGGAAACCAACAGATTGAGTTGAGTCCAACTCAATCTCCCATCCTGAGCAAGCACACTGGCGACAGTGGGAAGGAAAAAACTCCCTTTTAACAGGAAGGAAACCTCCGGCAGAACCCGGCTCAAGGACAGGCAGCCATCTGCCTCTGCTGTGTGGGGGGAGAGCTTACATTTGGGATTTTTACCAGTGCTGTTAAAATGAAACAATAATGGAAATAAATCAATGGATTTGCTTCCTTAATTGTTTTGTTTTTTTACACATTAATCTATAAAAAAAAAAAAACAACAAAGTTTGTACACATTCAACTCAGCTCATCTTTATTTATAGAGCACTTTAAAACAATTCAGATTGGCCAAAGTGCTGCACACACACACACACACACACCTAACTACATAAAATTATTAAGAACACAAGAAAATGTAAAAATACTTAGAATAAGTTAATTAAAAACAAAATTTAAAACAATCAGAGCAGAAAACAAGAAAACAACCAGCCTCTCAAACTTGTTTATAAGCCAAAGAGAAAAGATTAATTCAAAAAGAGCATTTAAAAGCTGGAAGTGAGGTTTTCTGTCTGATGTGCAAAAGCAACTCCTTCCATCCTTTAGGAGCAACAACTGCAAAAGTGTGATCACCTCTCAACTGCTTCTCGTCTTAATACAGTTCGCAACAATGGATCTGCTGACCTGAATGTGAAGGAATCTACGGATGGAGTCAGACAAATATGGGGGTGCAAGGACATGAAGACATACAAAAACATAAAAAAGGATGTAATGAAGTAATGAAGGGAAGATCAAACCAGAGTGACACGCTCTCTTGTTTTTTTAGAAGCGGTCAAGAGTCGAGCAGCAGCTTTACAACCAGCCAGAGTCGAGTAAGTAACGACTGGCTGGGACCAACATCAAGTAAATAAAAACCTGAATTTGGCATCATCTTATCATAGGGTGAACAGAATCCCCCCAAAAAAACACTTTTTCGTATTTATTTATGAATATTCTGACAGTTTTCCAGACACACGTTTAGAGGAAGCTGCAGGATGGCCCACTTCATGTCACATAATTAGGGGTCGTGGCTCAAAAGGTTTGAGACCCACTGCTGTATTTTATGCCAAATTTAATCAAATTCACCATTGTCCTGTTAATATTATTATTTGCATTAGCTGCATGTAAAGTCGTCATACCTGTGATTAAAACAGCACTGATGTGTCGTTGATACGGAGACATGAACATTTTACAGCAGAAGTAACAGCTTCAACACGTGTTTTATTCTCATTCATCAGTGATTAGGCTTCCAAATGAAACAACAGAATATACAGATGAGCCTAAAAAAGATTGATACGCGTGTTCATCCTCAATAAAATACTCTGAATGGAGAAATACATCAAGATGAGAGAACAGCTCTCATATTCTGCTGCCTGGTTTATTAGCAAGTTTGTTTTCTCTGCATACTGATATTTAGACCACCAACATGAAGATAAAGCTCCTGATTAATTTCTCTTCACCACAGCAGAGCTCAGTGTTTAATATTGCTGTCAGTATCATTAGAAAACAGTTATTCATCCTCACGTGTGGGGAGGTTCAGCTGAATTCTTCAGTTTAGGCCTCAGAATGCGTTTAGTTTCCTGCAACCTGGTTTAAATGTAGAAACACGGAAACAAAACACACACTGCATTTCCAACAACTTACTCTAATAAGCTGCCGCCCTTCCAATTGTTCTTGCAGGCTTGTAAACATGAAATATTCCTCGGCTGTGGGGCGCATACCGATGAGGTACGCAAGACAAAACGGTTGACTATCAGCAGCAGTATATATTCCTGAAGCAGACTGTTCCATCCACTAAACACTGAGACTTGATCAGCCTGCCCAGTCACGAGTTATCAGATCAACGCTCTCACAGCTCTGCAAAATCTGATTAAATTTAACGTTTTCACTGGAAGAAAGGCTCGGAAATGGTGTCTCTAACTGTGATCAGGCCTGAAACACGGTGTGGGAAAAGAGGCTGTTAAACGAGACGTTTATGCTAATGTTAGCATGCATGTCTAGCTCTGTGATGGCTAGTCATATTAAGCATTGTTCATCCTGAAAGCTATTTGGTTTTATTCATATATTTTATTTGTTTATTTGATTGGAAAAAAGTGCAGGTAAATGAACACCAATATTAGAAAAATACTATGTAAACATGCCTCATACTAGCAAAGAATGCTAACTATATCAGTGGTTGCTAAACAGCTAAGAAATGAGAATAAAACACAAGACATACAAAAGATGTGGATAGGCAACAACAACACAGGGACACACTAGTTGGATCATTTTTCCTCTGTTTGCGGCACAGAGCCATTAAATAAATAACATAAGACAAAAAACAAACACAAAAAAAACAAACATTTGCATCAATTCTTATTGACAAACATCCATACAGAGTTAATGAGCATATTAACATGCACACAGATAATCTTTAATTCTCTTAGAGTCCAAACAGAATAAACAGCGAATAATGACTGTCTTAATTAGAGTTATGCAATAATGTCACGGTGGCCTCATTGTACATTTATAATCACACAGAGTGGAAAACACATCTGCTGCTCAGCTTCTTTGTTTGGTCCAGACCGAAGATTTGTTTTTGTCTTTGTTTGTTTTATTGTAAAACAAAAAGAATGGTTGTGTTCAGGTTGCACGAGCAGAAGATCATTAATGGAAAACAAGCCTTGAATGCTCAACCTAGAAATTCGGCAAATTTTTTTCTGTTGCGTGTGACATGTTTAAAGTCTCTGACACACTGAATCTGAATTCTGATCACAGCTTTTAGTTTTTGCATGTTTGTTTATTTTTTATTTCCATGCTTTCATCCAAGTAAAACCTTTGAGCCCCCCGCCCGCATGTCTATTAACCATTAACAAAAGAATAACCAGTTAATAATCAACTGGGTTTTTTTTTTCAAGTAAAAGTTCTAATAATTCTCATCATAAATGTTCTTTATTATTTTTTGTTTTGTTTTGTATTTAATCCAGTTCCATGTTATCACTTTTTAAAATGCACATTGGCGCTCCATAACAAAGGAATCCATTTTGCATCCTGTCTCTTCTCTGAGCTCTCTTCAGCTCGTAAAAGTCTGTCCATTGTTGTTTCTGGTCTTCTTCCCTCTTTGCCTCCTCTGATAACATCCCCTTATTTATTTATTATATTTATTATTTTACTAAATCCGCCCTGGTATGCTGTCAGGTTTAGAAATGTTGATCATCTGTTTTAGGTCATTTAATTAGAAAATGTTAAAACTTGTGTCTCTTTCCTTTTTGTGGGCTCAATATAAAGTCAGCTTTAAATGAATGTTTGCAAATAATGTCAGATTTTTATTTATCAATCCACTTTTGTTATTCAGCAGAAAATTTACTGAAAACTTAGTTTTTTTTTACACAAGATTATTTTTACTGAATTTATTAATGTTTTGAAAGTGACAGAGAAAACGAAGAGCTTCCCCAACAAACAAAATAATAGAAAAATAACCCCCAAATGGAGAAAACTGCTGCAGAATCTTTGACTTCATATTGAACCCATACCTACCCGCCTGGAAAAATAAATAATAGCGACCATGAATAAGCATTTACCCAAGAGCGAAGGCTCCTTGTTAACAGCCACATGTTATATCCCCCCGTGAAACTGCTTCAATGTCAGTTATATTTTGTTCTATTCACACAAAATCCAGTAACAGTCGCATGACAACACAACAACAAAACAACAAAACAAAAGAAGAAGAATTCACAGGAGGAACTGAGCTCTTTATGCAGCCTGACTCTGACTCTTTCACAGATCTGACTCTTTCCGCTGATTTGGTTTGACTGCACCCTTGTCTTTGCTTCAGCACTTTCCACGCAGACCAACTAAAACCTTGGCGCTAGCAGCAGTTTGCAGCTCCAGGCTTTATGTGATAACCATCTGCATGGGTGTTTTTTTCACGTGCATCCTGTACAGTATATGCGTGCATCTCCCTCTGAAGCTAACAGGCAGCTGCGTGGAAAGAGGATCAACAAGGTCAGGGGAGCTTTTTGTCTGAGCCCACTCATTGCTGTGGAAGAAGGAAGAGGGCAGTTGTTTGCCAAGTAGCGTTGCCTTCCGGGCCAACTGTCTAATTCCCCGTGAGGATTGAGAACTTTCCATTTGATCAGCCTTTACTTGTCTGTCTCAATTTGGCTTCTGATTGTCTTTAGACAATTTTACACGTTTTAGGTATTTCTCAAAACTAAATATTAAAAAGTGGTGAGCTGTTATGGGTTGTTTCAGTATTTTTTTCATGTTTTCAAACATCTTTCTCAGTCAGAGAGGAGAGCAAACTTGCAGCAGTATTGTCTGAATTAATTAATAATGGCTTGAAATGAGGGAGTAATGGAGCAGTGCCCAGCACATCATGTCAGAGTTATTTATGGTTAACATCAGCACAACATTGTCACGCCATATTCACCACTTTATTAAAGTTTTGTATCATTTATTTTGAGTTCATGCTTTTAAAAATGTTTTCTTTTAATGTAATTCCACCTTCAGTAATTTGTTCTGAACTGCAGTCAGTAGCTAACTATTTTCATTTGATGTCTTCGGTGAATTTACTGACGAAAAGAACATCTATTTCTTTCTTGTGACAGTTTTTTTTCAATGTGCCAAACAGTTGCTGATTTCCATCTCAAACTAATGCATCATTTACTTCTCTAATTTTGAATGTTTTGACGTGGTAGCTGCAGCTTTGCAAAAGCAACCGTAGCTCATAATGTACTGTTAGCTTTAGCATGCTAAGCTTGGAATGGATTTCTGGATGGTCCCTGTGCACGTATTGTGCTTCACGTCCAGTTGCCAATGTTTCTTTTATTCCCAACTTGTCTCTCGTTTCCAAACAGCTAAATTAGATCGGATTGGACTTTCTTTCTGCCAAATATATTGAATTTTTTAAATGATTATGGAAGGAAGAGTAGCTATGTTTCCTTGTTCTTGACTTGTGTGCATGGTGGAGGTGTAACGGTACGCCAACATCACTTTTCTAGTCTTTTTTATGGAACAACTGTAAAACAAATCTGCTTAATTTTGGTACAATCAAGAGAACGTTTAATGGCATTTCAATTAAAACAGAAACATAAAAGAAAAAGCTTGTTGTAAATTTTCAAATAAATATTCTTCAATAAATAAAATATATGACATAAATAAAGATATGTTGCTTCTGTTTTACTGGACATTATCTGCACATTATATGGGAGGGAGGGATTTTTATCAAGAAAAATAAAAATAATTCACTCAAACTTGAAACTAATAGCTGAATCCACAGTTCAATGTTTTATTTCAAAAGGAAAAAGATAATTGCATGTTGGTTGTAAAAATTAAAAGTAACCTGATTATTTTTGAGGTTGTGATGTTTGGTTGATGAAAGCTTGTTGGACACATTTTATTATGTTATTGTTACAAACAAAAGTTGTCAGAAAATGTAAAAATAAGGGTCTGTTTTTTAAGGCTCTTTAAAATGGAAAAAAATTAGACGCTGCAGAGACCTTAATGCAGAAGGGGGCGGGGCCATAGGGGAACGGCTCGACACAAGTCAGTCAGACTGCTTTCGTCTTATCTACACGCCTTTGTCCATTTACAGTAAACACTTTACCTGGAAGCCGAAATTCTCCCAAACAGGAAATGTAAACAATGGAAGAGGGTCTTGCCTTCCCTTAAAACTGTCACATGCTAGAAGTTGTGTGTATGGGTGTGTGTGTGTGTATGTGTGTGTGTTCCATATCAAACATTCCATACAAAAACAAAAAACTAATACAGATACCATGACACCCCGAACGCATTAGAGTTGTTTCCAGGTACTCTTTCCCTATCACCGAAAACACAGTTGGCAGTGCATGGTAGCTCATCTCTTTAGTGTCAGTCCTGTGACTCTGCCAGTTGTCCAGTAGCAGTTAAGCCTGCTACATCCTCCACCAGAAGCAAGAACTTCTCTCTTGTTGTCAAGGCTTTGAGAAGAAAATTATGGAATTTTATTCTTCCAGATGTGTTTGAAGACAGTTCTTGACACATCAGACTGGCATAGTCTTTTCTTGCGGTGAAAATGCAGAGAAGTATCGTGTGATTGGTCGGACATTTAAGGTGGGTGTGCTTAACGTGGAAAAGCATGAAGCGGAACGTTGCAGCTTCCACGTTTTACCTGTTGCAGGTAAAACGGATTGTTTTTTATAAAAGGCTCATCGAGGCGGTTAAAAGAAAATAAGAACAAACATATTTGTAGCGTGGTATTAAAACACACGGACCCAGCTGCATGCACAACCCGACACGCTGGGGACGAAGTTTCTCATTAAATATGAAATAACTGGGTCCGTTGTAACAATGCAGACATCGTCACCTGCAGTGGTCCCTCCCACTGCAGACAAATCTTTTCATGGAGTATGAATGGACCTGACTTGTTCTTTCAGTTCATGTTTCTCGTGGAGAATGTAACTAGCTTTTCTTTCCAACTCCACTGTGAGTACTGGTAATAAGTGAATGCATTAAATATCCTCGGATATCCTCTGAAATGGCATTCACACTGAAACAATTATTAAACATCATTCACTAAACATAAATAATGCTATATAAGGACTACCTGGTAGTTTATGTAAGAAATAAAAGAAACAAAAGACGTTGAAAGATGGAATAAAAACATTTACAGTTTTTTTTAAGTATTTAGACACACAGGAGACTCTGTTATTGTACAAGAGAAGTTTGGAGCAACCAGCCAAACTTCCAGGTCAGACTGTCCTGCTACCTGTGTAATGAGGTACGAAGGGACTTGGGCAGAGAGGTCTCTATGAATTAGATCCAAAGCTTCTCTCTGGAGACGAGAACTTTACAAAAGGACATGCATCCATGCATCGCTCCAGCAGTCAGGACGTTATGGTAGACTGGGCCGACAGAAGCAGATCTTCTCTAAAAGGCTTATGACAGCCTGTTGGGAATTTCCCAAAAGACACCTGAATGACTCTCAGGCCATGCGAAGCACAAGATGAAGGCATCATTGAACTATTTGGCCAGTATTCCCAATGACGTGTGAAGGAAACCAAGCAGTGGGCATCAGCTCATAAACACAATCCCTAAAGTCAGCCGCACACGTGAAACCAGCACTGTGAGACATTGATTGATGGTAAGATGGATACGAGTGAAAACCACAGAATTGAACTGATAGTTTACCGTTTAAAAAAGTTACAAAAACCCTAAAAAAAAAAAAAAAAAATACAAGAGCAGAACAGTAAGAGTTCATACAGGGAGCCATGGTAGTTGAAGCCGGAAAAACATGAATATGGTTTCGTACTGATCCTCCCACCAAACTTTAAGCTTCTGCCAAGAAACATGGAGGGAAATTCAAACAGAAAATTAATACATCTTCCAGAATCACTGCAGAATAGCCGAGGCACCAAAAGCTCTCAAACCTCAGATGTTTTGGTGCTTGGACGAGTAGTTGTTGGTAAACTTCAGACAAAAAACTGAATCACTGTAAGGCATCTGTAGGATTTACAGGCATTTCAGCTTTAATTTGTTTTCCAAGTCATTAACAAGAAAAACATGACAACTTCTAGACTGCATCACCACATGACATCAGCTGTATTCGTTCACAATGAAGGCTCAACAGTTTCAACGTGCTGCTGTCTGATTTTACCACCAGAAATGCAGCTTCTTGCTAGGCAAGGACGTTGGTACTTATCTGACTATGATGCACTTGACATTCAGTATTGTCCGTTATCCTAATGGAAGTAGGTGTGTTACTCTGTCACAGCTCCTTTTCAGACTTGTCTCTCATAAATGTGATGGGATGCTGAAAACACGGTTAAGTTTAGAAGATTAAATCTACCTTCTACTTTTCCCAAGTTCCCATCATGTCAGGTTGACCTGACACAAAACAACAGCCTAATTTCACAATTTCCATCTGAATTGTAAGTTTTACATGTTGGACAAACAGACCGAAGAACCTGTTAAGACCATAGACTGTATATGAAAGATGGACAGAGCCCCCGGCAGTCATAAAGGAAGCTATGTGGAAGTACATAAAACTGCAGTTCCTCCTTCATCCACTAGGGGCTCCAAAACAGTGCAAATCCCCATAGACTCCCATGTTAAAAAGACCAACTTCACAGCAGAAATAAACATGTTTACAGCCTGGTACAAAAATCCATTTTAGGTTTAATAGGTCAGGTTTACCTTCATGACAACTTTGGGGAGAGTGAATTTTTTTCTAAATCCTCTATTTAGAAGTAATTTCATATCAAATTTCAGCAATTATTTAGTGGTGTCTCCTTTTGATTGACAGGTACCCGATCTCCCACTTTAAGAAGGCAGATAGTAGAACAACCGCAATTTTTAGACGCTTAACAGCATGGCTTAGCTTTAGCCCGCTTACCTCCATTAGCTGGTTAGCTTCCATTAGCTTTGGGTTAGCTTGGTTAGCTCTTAGCAACAGGCAGCTCGGAGATCGCTAGATGTCAATCATCCACGACACGCTCACAGCCCCCCCTCTAGCTCTCACAGGCGTGACGTTGGCCAAGATGGCGATGGCAGGATCCACCAACCAAGCTTCAATTCAGCTCTTCAGAAACCTACGGGTGACATCATGGAGGCTCCGTCCATCTTTTTACCGTCTATGGTAAACAGTCTATTGATACGTCTTTCTATCAGACGTATCAATATAATCAAAGGTTTCAGTAAAAGCAATGTTCTCACACAGCCCTTTTCTGGTCATATGACACTTTCTCACCACATGTCACATCGACCTGATCACACACACACTCATGCAGCACCTCTCTTGTAATTATGTGAAGTGCTTCTATCATGCATTCATTCCCCGATCGACACATCGAGAGGCAACATGAGGTTCTGTGTCTTGCCCAAGGGCACTTTGACACATAGTCTTGGGAAGCCAAGAATCAATTCCCCAACCTTCCAGTCGATTGGCGACTTCATAATCACACAAGCATTTTAATTAATCCACGGATCTTTCCCATCGCCTCCTTTTAACACTCAAGGTAGTTTAAATTGTAATATTTTACTTTTTTGTTTCATTTAATTAAAGAACTTAAGAATATGAATTTTATTAATTATATGGACAATTAATAAGACTTGTTTTGTTAGAATACAGACAATGTTGTCATGATTTAACATTCCTATCTCCTCTCCTAAGGAGAGTGGGGGGGGGAGGTGGAACCAGATGCAGGCTGCTAATAATAACTCACTGATAAAGGCTTCACAAGCTGCAGGTGTTGCTGTGCAGCCTGAACTTGGTTCTCCTTCACCTCCCCAGTGTGGCCTCGTCATCTGCTCCTCTGTCCTTCGCCGTGGAGGCGAAGACGCTGTGATGATGGTTTTTGTCGGTGCTGTTGAGGTTTCCTCATGCCTGTGGGCATTTTCTCACAGCTGGGTTCACCCTTTATGTGACCCTGCTGAGAGGAAATCAGCTCGTCTGACTGTCCTGTGTACCTTTCCACACTGACATAAGATGCAAATGTTCTATCCAAACTGAGTATACATACCAGGAAAGAGACTTTTTTTGTCATGTTAAATAGTTTTCAGTATCTCAGTCTGAATAGTCTGCATTAGCATCAGCTGATTATCAGCTGGCTGACTATGATCAGATGATAATGTCTCCATCTACACATATCAGTGTGCTGTTATGTAGCTTGTCCTCTTTGTGTTGCACTTGTTTCATCTTTTAAGACACATAAAAGGGACAAAAGACATTATGTCCCATAAAAACTAAACAAATATTTAGCTGAGAATAATTTAACCTGATAAAAATTCTTAAATTCTTATAGAAGGTTTTAAAAACAGTTGGACCCAAATATTTCTGCTCATTATATAGACAAAACAAAAAAGCCTCCTTTTGCATCCTGCTTATTTAATTGGCTTTGAGGGGATGATAAATGATCAGCCAGGATTGATTATGGGCAGGTCAATTAACATCTAAATAGTCCCAGAATTTTACAATAGATGGATGATAATGGGTACAATGCTGAAACACAAATAACAATACATAAGACCCCCCAGTACAGTCCTCCCAAAATGGACTTTCTGTGGAATATGTCTGTGCAGGCAAATCCAAACATACTCATTACTTTAAAAGGTCATGCAGTCTCTGTAGGTCGTGAGAAAACGGTATGTAAAAGGGTAAAAATGGCACTGGTAGCTGTGGGGGATGCATCAGACAAAGAATGCATTTTATCCAAGTCATGTTACAACGTAAAGGCCTTTTTCACACTGAGACAGATGCGAATAAAAGACACTGTGGTGAATCATCAATGTTTTTGTCTTTGTGCACCAAGTGTGATGCGAAATTGGGAATAAATAATGGAAATTTTAAAACAAACTCACAAGGTGGATTCCACATTAAGCTACGACAACCGTGCGCTGATGCTGCAAAATAAACTATAAAAAGAGGCGCTGAGAGAGGACAACTTTTTCAGGATTTTCATTGTTTAATCCAGGAGTGAAGCTGGACCACGGCGGCTTCAGGATGGGCTTCAGGATGGGCTTCAGGACGTCTGTGGGACAGTTGGAGGATCTGTTTTAGCAGCTACTTGCCTAAAGACACACTACAGAACTTTTGCCATTTTCCTGTCACACGCCCCCTATTGACGGATAACAGCATTCATCTTATATCCTCCCTGACCTGATAACTCTCTCCAGCCATCAGATGTTGATTATACGAAGACTTTTATCTTGTCTCTTTCTCTCTTTAAATCTTTTTGCGTCTTCTTTGCTGAATCAGCAACGTATCGTGTTCACAAAACCAGTTCCTTATTATACTGTGAAGTGAAACATAATGTCACGTCCTGGATGTAAGAGTTGTGTAGTGTCGGTTTCTCAGCCTCGGGACGCTGCTGAGCAGCAGCAGCTCCAGAAATGCTCATGACAGATGTCACTGTGCCGTTGAACAAGTCCAAGACGTGGAGTTTTTAGGTCAAAAAGTTACATATTGCGTCTTTACAGGCAGAGAGAAGAAATAAAGACTTTCGACCATGACTATACAAAGTTTGACAGAAAAAGCAACAACAATGTGACACCTGCATAGCTCGCTACTGGTGATCTGTCAGTCTAACACTCCCTCTCTGACTGGTTGATTATATATCTGTCGGATGCAAAAATTAAAAAAATTACCTGACCTCAGTTTGAAAAAATAAAACTTGCTAAATCACTTAATAGAATTACATTACTGACTTTACTCCGATCCAGTTTGTGTGAATTATTTGCACAAAACATTCAGAGTAGGTCTGTAAAGGTCGTAAACCTGATTAGACTGCGCTGAGGTAACCTGCAAAGTTTACCGTCTCCACATGTTGCATCGTAAAAAGAATGTATTTTAGCCCGAACCACAATCGTCTTTTCCTTCTACCAAAGTAATGTTTCTGTCTTGTGGTACAGATGAAACATATGTTGTTTTGATATTGTGATGGTTGACAGCTCCATCCACCCCACCTCTTTTTATCCCTATAATGCTTTTGTGGCTTGTCAAACAACAGACTTGATAGTGATGTGGACCCAACTGATATATTCCCCTCATGTAGCCGGTTGGGGTGCTACAAGGTCGTTGTATTGTTCATCCATCTATTATCTTCTCAAAGTTCCTCCTGCTCAGATGCAGAGAAAAGTAGTCATCCTGATATAAAGGGACTCAAGTTCATCTTTAGAATCAGCACAATTCAGTAAAGTATTGTTTTTCTTGAATAAATAACAGTCCTTCAGCTACTTGCCTGCAATCTTTGATTGTCACAATGGCCTCACATTTTTAGTGGTTGATTTTCTCCTGCAGACTTGTAGCTGATGTACGTCTACTGAGGTGTTGAAAGAAAATACAATAAAGGCTTTTTTGGACTCAAAAAATAAAAAACTTTATTATAGTTTGTTGCTAATGAATTCCAATTCCAATGTTTCCCTTTCGTCTTGTCCCTCTGAAGGGTCGCCGAGGCGAATCATCTCACAGTTGAAAGTCCTTTATGACTCTACCCTCTGCTGGGTACCCTCAGGCTTTGGAACGGTCACGTCCCCCTCTGGCCTGCAGCAGCGTAGGGGGGCAGGACTCAAACCACAGACCATCAGGTCACAAGACCTCCTGAGCCGCTGCCACGCCCATAACGCGCCCAACAATGAAGACTTCATTTTAACTGGAGTCCATATGAGTGCTGTTTTTCTCTCTTCCTGCTTCTGCCCCGTTCATCTCATCTTTCTTTCATCACTCCTAACTAATCTGTCCGGGCCCCTAGAGCCTTTTTTTTCTAACATGGGGTAAATGATATGTCAGAATCGTTGAGTAATGAAAAGGTGCGATAACCGGATCTTCATTCTTCCTCCTCATCAAACCGCAATGGCAGCGATTTGTTTGTGTCACATGCAGCTCAGACGGGCACCTCGGCCGCGTGAAGCCGGGCCAGAAGCGACGTTTACGGCACTTAAAAAGATGAGGCACCCCATCTCGCACAAGAGGGGACTTTTTCATTTAAACTGTCATGTAAAGAGCTAATGTCATGTGAAAAGCGCTTTGGCTGTCTTCATTAGATGCACAGGTAGCCCTCCTCTCCCGCCTGCTTCACCCAGATTTTAATATCTTTGTGAGACGGATGTTGTCGTGGTCTCTTGCGAGACTCTGATATAGTGACTACAGAAGATTGACTTTGGTTCTGTCAGTCTCATTTCTGTGATATAATCTCAGGGATCCTTTTTTTTTTTTTTTTTTTTTTTAATCTTCTCTGTATCTTATTGACATTTTCCTCAAAGCTGCATGTGCTTGGACTTAATGGACATTGGGCTGCACGGCCATGTTTCTATCACCTCATTTTCTCATAAAAGCCATCAACCAGCCGGTTGGTTATTCAGGTTATACCCGCCAAACAGGCAGAAACAGGAAGCTCTGGTTTGGTCTTAATAGTTGTTTAGTCGTGGTCTATAAAGTTTTAATTCTGCTGAGACTGTTCTTTCGGTTTGAGGTGGGATGTTTTCAGTTCAGATTGAGCTTTTTGTGTTATTTAGTCCTGTTTCTCATGGCCAGAATTGCTAAACACAGAGGAAATGTGGTCTGTTTTGTAGCATCAGTCAATAGAACTGAAAGACTTTAAAGAAAAACAACATAAACTTGCTGCTTTTGATTCATTTTGATGGCAGACTGACATTAATAGTGTAAATTCTTGGAGCCGTTGTTGCCTTTCAGTATCCCAAGGCTGACAAACAGCATTTCTCTACTTTATTTTTCCAGCCCAAAGCATCATGTAACAACTACATGTTACTTTACAACACTGCTACATCAGATTAGCAACTGGCTTGTTTTGAAAATAAAACATGACTGTGAACATTATCAGAGAAAGAGATTGAAAGAAAAAGTCAACATTGGACTGACTTTTATTGGCTTTAGAGAGCTCAGAGAAGAGACAGGATGCAAGACAGATGCTGAACTAGCCTCCATCAGGTGGTGCTAAAAATCTGATAAATTGAATCATTTTGCTTTAAAAACATCAGCTGACAAGATGAAACTGCATTGCAATAATGTAGCTTGAATGTAACTGATGGATATTTGCATCGTTTTGTGACGGCATCATCCTGATTTGGGATTTAACAGGTGGAAGAAGCTAATCCAGAGACCTGTTTAATGTGAGAATAAAAAGACAAACCTGGTCATAAATAACACCAAGGTTCTTTTCAGCAGTGCTGTAAGCCAAGGTAATGCCATCTAAAATAAGTGTGCAGATAGTGAATCTCTAAGGTTTTAAGAGCCAAAAACAATTACCTCGACATGTTTGGGGTCACAGCAGGAAATTGCAGGTCATCCAAGCCTCTAAATCACAAAGACAAGCTTGTAACTGTAATAACAGATTGCTTTCATAGATACCAAACACTATTTGTTGGGGGTTAGAAGTCAAAGCTACTTGGTTTCTAGGAAGAAAATCTCCTGATGTACACATTTAAACGCTTTACATGAGTCTCTAATGATCACTAGACAGAGACAAAAGACCATCGAAAGCAAATACACTGAAAATGTTGGATTCAGCCATAGCGAGGAGCTTTTCTCCTGCAGTGGAGGAAGACCACGCATCCCCAGTGCACAACTTTACAAACCAGCTTTACATGGAAAGTTTAATCATACACCTTTCCTCTTGTCATGTTCAATCAGCTTGTATTCCACAAGTTCAGCACATCCCTCCTTGTTCACACCCACAATTAGCCATAAATAGTTCATGAAACTCTTTACAAGCATGCTTATTGTTTTTGCATAATGTCAAACAGACAACACAAAACTACAAATAGATAGGAAGTGAGGAGTTTTGCACATATGCAGCAGAAAAAGACAATGCGACACAGCAGCAATTAATGTGTCAGCTCAGGCAGCAGGACAATTTTAGAAAGAAAGAAAGTGCAGAAGCGACCAGAGCTGGTGAGACTTTGCTCCAGGAGTTTTCCCTTGGTGACTCTCCATTAAAGCAGTCAGCAGATGCATAATGCTGCTGCAGACTGTGGCGTCCAGACCAGCTGCTGAACGCCTTCCAGTTTGTGTTAATTGGAATTCACAACCAAATGAATCGCAACTAAAGTTTCTAAACGATGCTCAGAATCCTTTAAAAAACTATAAAAATCCACTCCTGATGGTTACAAGGATGTTCAAGCAATAATGAGAATGTTCCAGAGGAAGACTTCTTAGATTTTGGCTGAAATTAACACAGCAGAGGCCAACATTTTTAAGTTTGCATTTGAAATGATCGTTTTAGCCACAAATCCTTGATTTAATTTGTATTTTACTTTGGTTTTTTTGGTGGAATAATCTTTCGCCAATTTGGATATTTAGAAATATATTTGTCCATCTTTTGGAAAACTGCTAATTGAGATATTTTTCAGAACGATGTGCCGCTTTGACCAGCTAACATTTAACATTTAGAGCCGTGTGAAGTCTTTTACAGGTTTTGACAAGAAAATTACTGTAGGAAAAATGGACAAGTGTCGTGCAAAGCAGGTGGTCCGACCGTCTGCCAGACCACTTCTTCTAATTTGGACACTTACACACTATGAACACCGACTCCACAAAGTGCTGGATTTAAGCCGAAAGTGCTGTGAAAAAGCGTTTAGAGAGAAGAGGTCAGATGCAAACAGTTTTAAGCCGTCTGTTTGACTCAGCGTCATCTTTATGTGCCAAGCGTGAGTGCAAACGAGGTTTGACTCGGTTAACTGGAGCTGATCCTCTGCAGAAAGCATCACAGCTGACGGTGTATTCTGAAGTACGGCAACGCAGTTTGCACAGTAAATCAGTCGATCTGCAAAATAATCCCACAAAAACAAAGTAGAGCTGCAGCTTCTCAGGGGTCACAGCTACCAGCAGTTGTGTTTCTCACAAGAAACAGGCCGCTGTGATGGAATATTTATCTCCTGCAGTGATCTGATGAAAACCTTTATGAAAGAAATTTTCTCGTGAAATTTGATTTAATTTAGTTTTGTTAACAAACACAGGTCTTTATTATTCTCTTTTATTTGCTGACAAATGCAGACACAACTCAGTACAACAGCTGAATGTAAGGAAGTAACAGTGTTCTGGAAAGTTAATCAGTTCATTTATTGTTGACTGGTGAGGGTGCCAAGATTGGGTATAAAAGGAGCATCTGCCAAATGCTTAGGATTTCTAAACAAATTTTGCTCATCGCTCCTAGTTTGTGTCAAACTATTAGTTCTTTAACTGGGTTAGGGCTCTCGGGGGGCTTTCTGGTGCTCAGCCTCAGATCACGTGCTTTGTCATCACCTAAAAATTAAATTAGACTTCATGGCAAGCTCAACCAAAATTTCCATGTCTGCTTCTAAATGCAACACTGCAGGTTGCCTCATACTCCTGCATCACAGGGAGAGAAAGACAGCATGTTAGCTAGTTTAGTAACAGAGGAATTAAAGCACAGAACCGATAACAATGTTTTTACATAAACTTTCTGTAGTTTGCATCTGTCTCCTTCTAAAAATGTATAAAAATTATGAAGATAAGGACAATCAGACAACGACAGACTGCTGAGCAGCTGAAATCTTGTTTTCAGCAAAAATGCTCAGAAAAACTGAAACAATCAGTTTTCCTAGATCCCAGACTATTAAAAAGTCTCAGTAAAGGGAAGCAGATAGAAAAGGAATAGACTCATGCTACGATCTATGGAAGGAGAAAAGTGTCACAAATACATGTTTAGTGATTAATTGTGTTTAATTCATTCAGCTTTTAAATAAATTCATTATTCATTCAATTCATTAAGAAAGTATTCAAAAATATTCTTAATTTTTATTACAATAAAAAAAAATTTTAAATTAAATTTTTTTTTTTGTTGTTGTTGTTTTATTTTTTGCCATTGAACTATTTCATGGTCCCCACACTGCATTGCATCATGGCTAAATTTTACCTGTCAGCCTCCCGATAAATCCAGTGAACAGGGCTAACACTGACAGTGGTAACCATAGCAACTACAAGGTATCGCATTATAAGTAAAAATCAATGGTAACATCTGATGTATTGGTGTTTTGACAGCCTGATGTGATGGCTTTATGTAACCAATCAGATGTTACCATCCATTCAAGCAGGAAATGAATTCATGACGTTCTGCAGCTCAAAAACATGAAATCAATAAATGGTGTAATATTTTTCATGTTTTTACATCCAGTTAAGTCATTTAGATTTCTTAAACATTCAATTAATCATTTTTTTAATTTAATTCCAATTTTTATTAATTACTGACATTATTTATCATAAATGCATGGGTTTATTTACAAATATATAATTCACTTAATGTATATATTTATTTAATCTATTTATTTCATGAATGTTGTTAATTATTCAGTGTTGTATTTATGCACATTCATATAGCAAATTTCCTCTTCAGTGTGTATTCAGACTGCTTTTGTGTAATGTTGCATCAAATGAATGATTTAATTATATTAGTCATTAAACAGTCTAAAAATCTTTGTACTCATAAATAAATGATTGATTGTTCATATTTAACCAGGTAAAAATGTCAGTGCCCAGAGGGCAGCACAACCACATGTTTATAAAACACTACAAACATTTATAAAGTATTAAATAAAACAAGTAAAACAGCAAAACTAAGTACATGAAATACATCATGCGATGAAATATGCAGAGAGGTTTGGAAGCAGTCAGATCAACCGTGGAGGTTTCCCTCCCGAGCTTTTACTTAAACTCCCCCAGAGATCCGTTGTCACTGATTAGTAGGTCTGTATTGATGTAGGAGTCATGTGACCGGAGATTCCAGCCTGTCAGTGAATCAGTTAGCAGTCAGGAAGGCTTTCCGTCACTCAGTCCATCATTAGGCAGCTTGTTCAGTTTGGACTGCGGAGACGGACTCGGCTCTGTGTCAATCCCTTTATTCCCAGCAGGATTTACCTGCAGACTTCCCACCTCCGCTCTTCTGTCCTGCATTTTTCTCTCTCTTTCTGCTCTTCCCTTCTTCCATTTCTCTTCCTTTTGCTTCCTCTTTCTTCCCTCATCGTTTCCGTTCTCCTACCATCATCATCAGGCAGGATTCTCGGCATCGGTACCCACCTGCGTCCCAGCTGGCGCCTCCATCTTTCTGTCTCTTTCCTTCCTTCTTCTTCCCAGAGGAATGGCGCTGTTGTGTTTTGCTTGTCACAGCAGTTGAGCGTTTTCTCACCTGTTCACAACAAGTCCAGACAAGGGAGCAGGTGTGTGCTGAAGTCTGCTGTTCAGCGCCATGTGCGTCCGTCCTGATGTGTGCAGTGAAATATGCAGCTGTCTCTGACCATCAGCGCTACAACAAGCCAGAATCAGGTGTTTTCACTGGAAACAGTCCCTGGACTTTTCACCTTTACAGCATCGTTTAGATAAAGATTTATATAAATGTGTTTTCTATCATTGTTAAAACTAAAATTTTGAATAAATCCTTCCAGTTTTTTTAAGGATACACACTGACCACTTCATGAAGTTCACTTATTCATTTACCCGGTAATACAAATATCCAACCAGCCCAAAGCAACTAAATGCATTTAGTCATGCAGACGTGGTGAATACGACTTGCTGAAGTTCAAACTGAGCATCAGAATGAGGAAGAAAGAGGATTAAAGGGACTTTGAATGTGGCATGGCTGTTGGTCTGAGTATTTACTGGGATTTTCACACACAAACGTCTCCAGGGTTTCCAGAGAATGATCTGAAGGAGAGAAATTATCCAGTGAGCAGCAGTCGTCTGGACCAAAATGTCTTATTTAGGCCTCCATCAGAGGAGAACCAGACTGGTTGGAGATGATAAAAGGCAATATGAAGTCAACAAAAGCACTGGTTCCAGCCAAGATATGCAGAACATCTCTGAACACTGATCCAGCCTGGAAGCAGATGGTCTCCAGCAGCAGAAGACCACAGCGGGTTCCCTCCTGTCAGTAAGAACAGGAAACTGAGGCTACAATTCACACAGACTCACCAGAACTGGACAATAGAAGATGGAGAAACGTTGCTGGTCTGATGAGTCTCCAGTTCAGCTCCACATTCACATGGAAGGTGAAGAATCTGCTGGAAACATCATGACAACATGGCCGTTGTCATGACAACGTCGATCCATCCAACGCTTCAGTCCCCTTCGTCCCAACATGACCTGGTTTAACCTCCACAGCCTACCTGAGTCCTGCTGCTGACCATGTCCATCCCTTCCTGAGCACAGTGTAGCATCTTCTGATGGAAACTTCCAGCAGGATGATGCACCATGTCACAAAGCTCACATCATCTCCACCATGACGATGAGTTCACTGTCCTCCAACGGCTCCACAGTCACCAGATCTACATCCAGCAGAGCAGCTTTGGGAGATTCTCATCATGATGAGAATCTCAACTGTGTGACGCTTCATGTGAATATGGAGCAAATAGGAATGATTTCACTTTATTGAATTCATGTCACCCTGATTGCAGGGATATTAAGAAAATGGGTGGCTGGGTGGAGTTATGACACAAAAAAGGCCATTCTGAAGCCAAAATGGGGTCCAACCAGTAATAGCAAGCTGGGCCTTATGAAGTGGCTGGTGAGTGTGTGTTAGTGTGTTTCCTTTCAGTCTCCAGGGGTGTGAAACTCCAGTCATTGGTAACCTGCAGGTTTTAGTTGTTTCCCTGCACCAACACACCTGATTCAAATCAAATGGATCCAGCAGCTTCTTGTCAGCCTTTTCATTCATTTTGATCAGGTGTGTTGGAGCCTGGAGACAACAAAAACCTACAGGATACTGGTCCTCCAGGACTCAAGTTTGACACCTGTGGTTTATACCACCATGTATTCACATTTAGGAGTTTTAGAAATATTTCGGTACAAAAACCCAAAAGATTTTGACTCAAAGTACTTTAAAATTTCATAACTTGCCGTAAGGACATAGGGGAGGTTTTATTAAACAAACCTGCTGTATCTTCCCCGTATGAGAAAATATGTCTTTATATCTTGAAAGCAGTGAACAGAAACGTCAGCGATGTTGCTACCAGATACACGGCAACATCATGGTGATTTGTGTCTCCAGACAGGGAGGAGGTAGAGGAGGCCGGAGTGCAGCTCGTGTCCTCAGAAGACAGGACAAATAACCCAGAACCAGGAATAATGTCTGTGTGCTTCACACAATGCAATTTTATCTTTCATTTGCTCATTTTGTTTCCTATTTTATACATATTTGAATTACAGAAATAATCATTTCCCACTTGCAAAGAGCTTTTTGTGTCAAAGTTAGAATTTAGATTGAAAAGTTTGGGTTTTTTTTTTTTTCTCTTCCATGAAGTTCTGACGTACAGCAGGGGTCTCAGTCCCAGCATGCACATGCAGGTGCTTTGTTAGGACTCTGGCTTGAGATTTTCTTTTGTATGGTCTGTCACCAGAGTAACATATCATTAGCCCAAGTGTCTAATTTCCAAAGTCATATTTAAAGGTTTTATCGGGAATAATGGTGAATCAGTGGCGTTAGACAAGTCAAGTTAGGTTAGGCAGGTTTAAAATTATACAACATTATACACACACAGTATAAGCTCAGTGTTTAAAGGCCAAAGAAAATTAGTTTTAAATCACAACTTTTCATCATAACATGTTGTTTAAATCATTTTAACCAAGTTATAATATCTGCCTGATTCTGATTTCATAACCCTGCTGAGTCACTGTGCAACGCTGCTGCTTAAAACCTAAAATATGACATCAGCAAATATGTTATGAGGCTAACAATATAGAAAATCTGCATAGAGTTTGCATACTTTGTTTGCACCAAAACTATTTATCCTTAACTTTAAGAGTACTGCTCATAAACTCTGCCATTATGCTCATCTTTTATGCATTGTAAGTTCCCTAACTTGAACGGACTTGTTCAAGGGTAGTCCAAACAAAATCAGCATATTTTACTCACCCTAACCAAGTATTTATTATAAAAGGATTATGAAGACACATAGCTATTGCTTATAGTTTACCATTATATTCATGGGAACCTGACATTTCCAGAAATGTCTGATATATGTATCAAAATTACTATGAATTACAGTCTAGGAATAAAAAGATATTGGCTTGATTTTTAATGGAAGAAATTTGTCTTTATTAATTGTTATTTAAATGTAAAAAAAAAATAGCTGTAGTGTATAAACACCATCATTTTATATAAAATGAGGTAAAGTAAAAAAAAAAAAAAATTGTCCAGCTGTTCTTAGACTTATTCCCATAGTTACTCTGTTATATTTCATCTTTTTTAATTGCATCAATATAAATCGCAGCAGGTGTGTTTATAAAACAGCATTTGTTTGACTAATGGAAGCCATTATGTTTGAATAATGTAATCCAGAAGATCAAAACAAGATTTTTTTCTGGTTCCATACTGTCAAATGCTAAAATAAGACATATTCCACACCGTGGTCTCCCTTAACTACGCTCTATGGTACTGAGAAAGTCCCAGAGCAATGTATTATATACATATTTCTGACTTATTTTCTTCTGATTTATATTTAGTTTTTGCTTTAGGTGTTAGTTTCTCATGGTTTGCGATATGACCCCAGTATTCCCCTGAAAAACCAACCTACACTGTAAAAATGGAACTGTAAATCCAACCTTAAGACATAGTCTAATTAGTTACAAGTGAATAGAATTAAGTCGTTAAGTTTATTCAACTCCACAATTTTGCATGAAATTGTTTAGTTTCGTTATGATAAAGAATCTGAATCAATTTCATGCAAAGTCAACTTGAAAGATTAAAGTTGTTCCCAATGAAATATTTTATTTACCCCACTTCATGTAAATCAGGGATGCCCACCTCTTGTACTCAAGGGCCTCAATCCTGCAGGTTTTCCACATAACCCTGCTCTAACATACCTGACTCAAATTAAGCAGTCATAAAAAAAAAAACAAAAAAAAAAACAGTCATTGTGTAGAACTTCATTGCCTTTTATATGTTTAATGGGAGCCAGGAGCAGGGATACATTAAAAACCTGCAGGACAGCGGCCTTTAGAACTAATTTTGAGCACCCCTGATGCAAATATTCAAATTATTCTTGATTATAGTGCATGAATAGAAGTATTTTAACTGTATGCCTTCATAACAGTTACTTTTCTAAAACATGTTTATTTTATGACAAAAAGAAATGTTGAGACATAACAACATTAAATAATAAACAGCTTTATTTTTGCTGCTGCAATGACACAAACAGCAGTTCTAGGTTGTGGTGGGAGTCACTCCCTCCATCACACTCATGCTGCCAACTTCAACATTCAAACAGGAAAATCCCAATAATATTGTCTAAAGTTCAAAGAAACGCACAACTCCAGATTACTGGGTAGGAATCACAAAACGTTACATTCCTGCTAGATATGCATGAGAAATGCAGTTTTCATTGCTGTCCTTACAGAATCAGTTCCTAAAGGATTTTGAGTGTCTCTAACTGTCATGTTGAAAAAATACCTAATAAATTAAGCTAGTTCAGTTAATTAGCCGTTTCACACCTATGGTTTCAACTAATAAATTAACTTAGATGAGTTCTTTTAAATCCCTTACTGGTACTAGAAGCTATTCAGTTGAGTTTGTTCTAAAACTCTTCTGATTTCATGGTAATTAATTAAAACCTATGTTCTTATCATGAACGAAAAGAATCAACCGGGATTCATGTTTAAATCTTTTTTTTTTTTTTTAAATAAGAGTTTTAGATTAACTTCAACTTTTTAGAGCGCTTTGTTTGCTAGCACATTTGATTTAGCCATGCTAACTCTGAGCTCATCTACTACTGATCTTATGTAACCTGTTGGAACCAAGTAGCAACCTCTGGCGATTAAAAGCAAAGCTTATGTGAAAGTGCCAAAAATTGTTGTTCCTCCCTTTGCTGCTCCAAAACAGCACAAATCCCTGCAGACCCCCATGTGACAAAACTTCACAGCTAAGGGTCTTGGTGCTTGGGGGGCGCTGCTGGTGCGCTGGGGTGCGACCTGGCTGCCGCTCGGTGGCGGTCTGGGGATCCCGGCCCTCCGTCGGTGTGGGCTGGGCCCTCTGCCTGCGGGGGTGGGGGGTTGCTTCTGGGCTCTTGGGGCCGTGGGGCCCGCGCTCTGTCTGCCCTGGGTGGCCGGTGCCCGGCGGGGCCGGTCCTCGCTGGTCCGGGCCTGCTGGGGCCTGTTCCCCCTGACTGCGGGGGACTCTGGCTGGGACCCCCCTCTGCCTCCTCCTGGGTCGGTGCATGGCTGGCTCCGGGGTGGGGCGGTTGGGGTCTGCGCCTGGGGATGGCTGCCGATGGCCCTGGTCTCGGGGGTACTCCTGGCGTGCCTCTTGCCTTTGTGTGGGAGGGGTCACACTGGCATGATCACCTTTTCCGGAACACGTTCCACTCTGCATGTTCTGCATGTGACACAGTCACTGAGTCGTCACGCAGTTTTATTCACTAACAGCAGCTAGTTTTCTCATTTCTGTTTGTTTCTCATTTATATTTAACTTTTTAGATTCATAGTTTAGTTACTATGATCTAAAGTTGGCTTGTATGTGTATGTATATGTGTTAATACTGGCAAGTGCGTATATGTTTGTACGTATGTATGTGTGTGTATGTGTGTGCATAGAGGTGTGTGTGTATATGTATGTATGTGTATATGTATATGTGTACATATGTATATATATGTGTATATATATATATATTATGTGTGTATACGTGTGTGTATATGTATGTGTATGTATGCGTGTGTATGTGTGTGTATATGTATGTGTGTGCCTGTATGTGTGTATGTATACATCTGTAGGTTGTTTTCTTTCTTTTTGTTTTTGGGTTATTTTTTAGTTGTTGTTTTTTTCTCTCCCTTTTCTCTCCCTTTATCTCTTTCCCTTTTCTTATGAGGTGTTTCTTCTCCTTTCTCTTTCTGTCTTTCGTCTGTCCTCTCTGGCCCAGCAGTACAAACTCTACAATTCAAACAACAATACAAAATAAATATAGAAATAAAATAAAAAATCAGAAAGTCAAGGGGATCATTATATCTATAAAGCTTCCCTTGGCAGAGAAAATTTGCTCAGCAGAACACAGCATCCAGACCATCATTCTGCTTGCCTAAATGCTGGACAAGACAAGACAAAAAAAAAAAAAAAAAGAAAAAACTTCACAGCAGAAATAAACATGTTTACAGCCTGGTACAAAAAACATTTTAGGTTTAATAGGTCAAGTTTACCTTCATGATAACTGTGGGTGGAGTGAATTCACTTCTAACTCCTCTGTTTAGAAGTAATTTCATCTCGAAATTCAGAATAATTAGGGGCGTGTCTTTTTGATTGACAGGTACCTGATATCCCGCTTGAAAAAGGAGGAATGTAGAACAACTGCAGATTTTAGCTGGTTTACAACACGACTTAGCTTTAGCCAGCTTGCATCCATTAACTGGTTAGTTCCTGTTAGCTCCGGGTTAGCTTGGGTAGCTCTTGGCTACAGAATACCTTTTTGCCCAGAGAGACGACTTGCGCAACACTGCCAAAATAGTGATGGTAGGAACCACACACTGGACTTCAATTCACCTCTTCAGAAACCTACGGGTGATGTAACGAAGGCGCTGCGCATCTTTTTTTTTTATCCAGTCTATGGTTAGAAATAAGGATGGATGTTTTAATATTAAATACTACTTGACATTTTTGACAAATATTCAACCATTCTTTGAACTCAGTCTCAGAAAATTCCTTAAAACTACAAAACGTTCTCCTTCAACAAAACAGTGGGTAAGCATGTTGTTAACTAGCGTCTTTAAGATGAGGTATGTTTGCTCATTATGTCCAACATCAAACTTCACCTGGTGGTGAAGCCATACACCAACTGCCCATAGATGTACCTTCTGGTTGATGCATCGCCGTATGTGTCAGTGCATTATTGGGGTAGACTTCATTATGCTAGCTTTACATGGCAGATGCTGCATTGGATCTAATTTGTGTCTATTTTCCACGTGGAACCTTTTGATGATTGGCTCTGGATGCTTCTGATGACTGTACACCCAGCACCGCACAGTCTTATCAGAGCCTAAATACAGTTAAATCTTCTTCTGTTTTTTTTTTTTTTATATCCTGGCAGTTTGGAAACAGCTTCGTAAATTACTACTACCACCTTGTGGTGGTAGTAACCTTTTACCTCCAGGTACTGGATGAAACTAGAGCATTGCATATCAAACATATTGTCACTTTAATCTATAGGTCTGTTCACTTTCACCTCAACAAGACCCTCTGAACATGTGCTGATCTGGAGTCAGTGTAACCCACCCAGCCAATCATGTGTGTTCATTGGGATTTGCTGTCCACTGATTGGCCGCCACATGTCTCTGACGAGATGGGAATTAGCTGAGAAGATGATGTCATGTTAAGCATCATCTATGCGTGTGTGTGTGTGTGTCCAGTGTACTTGTAAAGGTGGGGGGAGATCAGGCCATGGACACGCTGACCACGTCCTTCACACCTCCCTGCACATCACCGACCTCTCCGATCTCTTCCTTTCCTTCTTCATCGGCGTCTCTCTCCTCCGACTCTCCTTCTCACTCCTCCTTCCATCCATCTCTGTCTTACGCTATCTGTGTCCCTTTCTCTTTCTTTCTAGCCTCTGGAGATAACTCCGACACCTCTGGGATGGATGCTCTCATACATACTCACACCTCCTCCACACACACATTTAACACCCCTCCATTTGTGGTGCAGTATATATTCTGATAAGCAGCCCAGGTCCTCCCCGGCTGCCGCTCATACACAAGGTAAAATAAGCTTTGTGTGAGTGCTAAGCGCCTGAGGAGCACTATCTCCCACCTCCATAGTCTGAAGCCTGTTGTATAGCAGGGGAATAATGGGCTATAACTCACCGCTAAGCTGTACTGGATTACAGTCAGGGGATGGCAATTTGTGTATGAGTCTGAGCCTCAGCGTGGAGGGATATGTGTGTGTGTAGAAATGCTTGCATATGTTTCAGGGGAAGCAGAAATGCATGAAGCAGTGGTTGAAGAGTGGCTAAATAATGGAATTAGTTCAGCTGAAGAATGAGAAAGTGTTCAGTTCATCAACAACCCCGTGACCTCCTCTGGTGTTAGCATGTTTTCCTTTTCTCTAGAACAAAGATGAAGATAACCTACTTTCTGCAAGTAGTGACTGAAGCCAATTTATCAGCCCTAAATGAGTTTACCTCCTTTATCTTTTTATTTATAGTAAGAGAGGAAGCTTGTAATGTTTGTGGAGGGGTTCAATGTCAATAAGTTGAAGGTACCATAGTTGTTTTGGGGATAATACGAACCAGGAACTGTTGTTTCGAGGAACTTGTTTTAACTGGGCAAAAAAAATTTCATCCAGTTTAATTCAAAATCTCATTATGTGGTTTGGTTTATGCTGAAATCTGCACATAACTCACCTGGACAAAACCACCAGGACGACGTCACGTAATTAAAACAACTGCTCACTAGGAGGCCATACTCCCCAAAACAATCGCTGATCAATAATAAAAACCAGAGAGAGGAATAGCCAGAACGGAAAATAAAATCTTTCCGCTTCCGCCTGCTTCTTTACCGGAAGTAAACGGTAAATAATGAAGCCATATGATGCAGTTTTGCAGGTTTGTTGCAGAACATAAACATTTGTTTTTCCCTCCTCCCCAAACGATACTCTTCATCTCTTCCTTCTGCGTCTCCTCGACAGTTATAGCGGTCTGCAGACGTCACTTCCTTTTTGATTAGAATCGAGTCTGTTTGCTCAGAAAGTCACTTCGTTGGGCGAAAGGGGACCAAATACAGGACGCGAACTACAAAAACAAGTCACTTCCTGCGTTAGGTGTAGCATTGCATTGTGGGTAAATACATAGCAATGGCGTTAAGGGTCCTCTCCCTTGTCTGGTGTTCATACTGCGTCCATTGTTGCAGTGGATTTCTGCAGGATACTTGCATAAGACACAATAAAAACCCAAAACAGCCATAGTTTGGTCTCCATGTTAAACTCACAGGTGGAGGAAACAGTTTTCTTCTTTACGAGCGTCTTGTCCTCTTTAGCTAGTGCAGCGCCACCTCTGGTGGGAATGGAGATATATTACGCTAATGGTTTGGCTGGTTTGACCAAAGCGTAGCGTGAACATGATCTCCGTCTGCATGGAGACACCCCCCTACAGCTGAGCCGAGGCCCCAACCAGACCGAGTCTAGCGGACTATCCTGATGTGAATGCACCATGCGTGAGTATGAAAGAGCATGTTTAGCTGTGTGTGTGTGTGAGAGATTTAATTAGCTGTTGTGATAAACCTCAGTGTGTGACTACTTGTGTTCTTATTTATTATGATGTGAATCCGTTTGTGCTGCAATCCTGCATAAAAAGTCAGATTTTCATTTGTTTGATTGATGGGAACACCGTGCTGACTCTCCTGATCCGTTTTGTCATAATGTCGTTGGGTTTGGACCTTTGAGGTGTTAAATGAAGGTCTTACCTGCAGATTCGACCTAAACGTTGTGATCTGGTCAGTTAGCAGGCCAGTTCTCCAACAGAAGCAAAGCGACACGAGTGACTGAGACGGACTGATTTTCCTCGTTAGAGCACCATAATTATCCTTTGACTTGGTAAAAGTCGAAATGTTTCCTGCAGGGCTTTGGTTGCATTATGGATGTTAGAATTTGTGTTTTTGTCAGGCTGTTTGTGTATTCCTTGTGACAAAACTAGAAAACTGTTAGTGACATTTATTATTTAGTTGTTTCTGTTTCAGGCGTGTTGCGTGTGTGTGTGTGTGTGTGTGTGTGTGTGTGTGTGTGTGTGTGTGTGTGTGTGTGTGTGTGTGTGTGTGTGCATCTTCGACTGAGGATTTTGGGGGCATGTTGACAGTGAGACAGAGGCTTTTTCCATCTCCCATTGGTGCAGATGGAAGCAAATAAATTGCAGGTCACAGCAGGAAGGCATCTCGGCCTCAGATCAGCATGCTGCTGGATCAGATGGGGAAGTTTCAGCGCCACTCTGGAGCCGCTCGAGGCACGGCGAAACAAACCAGCTGCAGTGGGAACTGGGAAAGCGCTTGATTGGAATGGAACGGCTAAAAAATGTAATCACTGATTTTAAAGGAAAGAGGAAAAGCTGATTAGCTTTCAGACGTGTCCAGTTCAAGGCGCTGCCGGCTTTCCAGGCATCAGTTTGTGATAAAAGCTTTCAGAGATGACATATTTAACTCATTAAGAGCTCAGATCTGGGATCTCTGCCTGCCGATGTGAAGAAATCACAGCTTGTTTGAGTGTTTGAAACTTAATTCATTTGACGTGTTTTAAGGCAGATTTATCATCATCATATTCAGTTTGTTGTGTTTATGAGCTTCCTTGCTCGTCGTCAGCTCGGAGGTTTTCCTTTCTGCCGTCTTCTGATTTCCCGCACACATGACAGCTGAGAGCGGCTGGGCAAACACCGGCTCAGAGGTCCACAAACATCCTCTGCCTGTTGATTTCCAGCCTGTTTCCAGGTCAGCGGTGCTCCGTGTGTAAACAACCATCTCAAATGTCAACATTTATGTGTGTATTTATTCTTGAAAGCACATTTCAAAGACTGGCAGAGGGGTTACTGGGGTATATTTACCAGAAATGTAGGTATATACATATTTGTGCCGTCCCAATCTACAATATTCGAGAAGTTAATTAAAAGTCTCTCAGTGGGTGGAAGGATTATTGCAAATTGGAATATTCCTCATCAAGATCCCGTATCTCTCTGGCTGTGAATATTTGATGAAAATGTAAACATTTGCATGTGCGTGCTTTATGAGGTGGAAATGAACTCCTGCTGCGCTTTGATCAACAGGAATGTTTACCAATTTGTTTTGATTATCAAGATAAAAATGTCCTTTATACCTGTTTAGCATAGAAAGCTTGGCTTCCTGATGTTATTGATCAGACGGAACACGAGTCATTTTGTGTCTGGAGGCGTCATCGTTCGCTTCATATCCGCTCAGACCTGCAGACAAATGAAAAACACAGCAAGCAGAAGTTCTCACCTTCTGTCTGAGTGTCATCTCCAGTTCAAAGTGTGTGATTCCCAGCGCAGCATCGCAGCAGAAAGTGTTAGATTTGTGCGTTTTACTGACGCAGAAGCCACCGCAGGGTTGTGGTGAAAGCTCCTGACATTTCATTGGTTAAAGGATGAAACCTGATTAAACACAAACAGCATCAAAAACCAAAAACAGAAGCAAACAGGAATCAAATCCACCGTTTCTGTTTCCCATCCCTGATGCTCCTTTTAGAATCATAATGTGTTTTCTTAAAGTTGTGTCACATTTAAATTTATTTCCTCCCTTTCAGAAATGTGAAGCCCCATTTGTTCAGGCACCGTTTCCCGCACTAAATTAGCTTTTACGGCTTTTCGGCGGCTATTTTAGTTATCTCCCCTGCTGCTTTCAGCTCCGCTTCCTCGGGGCCTGAGTGCACGTTCAGCCCGCTCTGCTGGAGCAAAGATGTGGAATAAATACAGATGCTGCGAATGAGGAGAGGGCTGGGCTGATAATCACTGGAAAGTCTCGATCTGTGGGCTGTTGGTTTGCAGAGATGAACAGAAAGCAGCTACAGCATCTGTTCTACAAGCTGAAACGTTATGACCCAAACTCTGCTAGGGCAAAAGAAAGATCTGTGGCAAGGTGTTCACATGGACTAATATAGATTTATTGTTCAATGGGGGAGATGAGGCAAGAACAGAGCAGAAATAGCAATATGATAAGAATAAGCTGGGGTAAGGATGGAGCTTAAAACCATAGAAGGCCTCAAAATAGTCAAACCAAAAGAAAAACTGGCATATAAAGCATTTTTCCCAAACAAAAGCAGCACCGGTTTAACCATAACAAAAAAACGTACAGATGTAACACTACTGGTTTCAATCCCACAAAAAACTGGATTTAAGAACTACAGAAAGAACTAAACGAGAGAAAACAATGCAGCTCTATCAATGTCCTCTGGAAATACAACAGATCAAGGTCCAACCACCAAAGCAAGCTGAGGGCAGACCACTACTGAGCCAGTGGTTACCGTTGGGTGAAGGACTCCAGGTGTCTTTTACGTCCCGGCCATTAGTGGAAGCAGCTGAGATTGGAGCTCCAATCATCCAATGAGCAGGGAGGAGATGAGCATATGACCGGTAGGACCAATCATCCAATGAGCAGGGAGGAGATGAGCATGTGACCGGAAGGATCCAATGAGCAGGGAGGAGATGAGCATGTGACCGGAAGGATCCAATGAGCAGGGAGGAGATGAGCATGTGACCGGTAGGACCAATCATCCAATGAGCAGGGAGGAGATGAGCATGTGACCGGTAGGACCAATCATCCAATGAGCAGGGAGGAGATGAGCATGTGACCGGAATGATCCAATGAGCAGGGAGGAGATGAGCATGTGACCGGTAGGACCAATCATCCAATCAGCAGGGAGGAGATGTGCATGTGACCGGAAGGATCCAATGAGCAGGGAGGAGATGAGCATGTGACCGGTAGGATCCAATGAGCAGGGAGGAGATGAGCATGTGACCGGTAGGATCCAATGAGCAGGGAGGAGATGAGCATGTGACCGGTAGGATCCAATGAGCAGGGAGGAGATGAGCATGTGACCGGAAGGATCCAATGAGCAGGGAGGAGATGAGCATGTGACCGGTAGGATCCAATGAGCAGGGAGGAGATGAGCATGTGACCGGTAGGATCCAATGAGCAGGGAGGAGATGAGCATGTGACCGGTAGGATCCAATGAGCAGGGAGGAGATGAGCATGTGACCGGTAGGATCCAATGAGCAGGGAGGAGATGAGCATGTGACCGGTAGAACCCAATGAGCAGGGAAGAGATGAGCATGTGACCGGTAGGATCCAATGAGCAGGGAGGAGATGAGCATGTGACCGGTAGAACCCAATGAGCAGGGAAGAGATGAGCATGTGACCGGTAGGATCCAATGAGCAGGGAGGAGATGAGCATGTGACCGGTAGAACCCAATGAGCAGGGAGGAGATGAGCATGTGACCGGTAGGATCCAATGAGCAGGGAGGAGATGAGCATGTGACCGGTAGAACCCAATGAGCAGGGAAGAGATGAGCATGTGACCGGTAGGATCCAATGAGCAGGGAGGAGATTAGCATGTGACCGGTAGAACCCAATGAGCAGGGAGGAGATGAGCATGTGACCGGTAGAACCCAATGAGCAGGGAGGAGATGAGCATGTGACCGGTAGAACCCAATGAGCAGGGAGGAGATGAGCATGTGACCGGTAGAACCCAATGAGCAGGGAGGAGATGAGCATGTGACCGGATGGATCCAATGAGCAGGGAGGAGATGAGCATGTGACCGGAAGGATCCAATGAGCAGGGAGGAGATGAGCATGTGACCGGTAGGATCCAATGAGCAGGGAGGAGATGAGCATGTGACCGGCAGGATCCAATGAGCAGGGAGGAGATGAGCATGTGACCGGCAGGATCCAATGAGCAGGGAGGAGATGAGCATGTGACCGGCAGGATCCAATGAGCAGGGAGGAGATGAGCATGTGACCGGTAGGATCCAATGAGCAGGGAGGAGATGAGCATGTGACCGGTAGGATCCAATGAGCAGGGAGGAGATGAGCATGTGACCGGTAGGATCCAATGAGCAGGGAGGAGATGAGCATGTGACCGGTAGGATCCAATGAGCAGGGAGGAGATGAGCATGTGACCGGTAGGACTAATTCGAGCCGGGAGGCATCAAACAGAGTTTTGAAGGAGCAAATTATCCCAGGTGAAGACTATAAGAAAGAGCAGGCAGCCGTGACACAGACTTTGTTTTTTTTTTATAATACTTAAAGCCTTTGTTTAAACATAAGTAGATCAGAGCAATGTCACTGAGCCGTACATAAGGAAGCATGGAAATACAGTGTTGGATGGTTGGAAGTGACTGTTTCCTCCAATCAGCTTTCAGCCTGATGTCACTACTTTGTGTGTCAGGGTTCTCCAGGCTCCTTGAAGGACTTTCCAAAGTTCTTCCTTGGATGTTTCTGCTTTTTGTTTGGTTCTCTGTCCAGATGTTCCCACATCGCTGTGATAATGTTGAGATCAGGACTCTGGAGAGGATCTATCCCTCCACCAGACCTGTTGCTGCTGAATTTCACTCCAGTTCTTGAGTCATGTGACCTGCCTCAGCCTTTTCTCCCTCCTTCCCTTCATTAACAATGACTGCCACGTTTCCATGGAAACCATTTCTGGCGATGAGTGGTTGCATCAGCTGAAGGTCCAGGTCTCTCTGGATGTTCTCTCTGCTCCTGGTTCAGGTCTTTGTTGGATTTGTTCCCCTTTCTTCAGCACACAACTTTCAGATCTGCTGTAAACAGTGTTTTTGTCTTTACTCTTTTTTTTTTTTCTCCACTTGTCCACTTTCTGCACATCAAGCTCAGATTTGCAGTTTTCTGCAAACATGCTATTTTCTATCTGTCAAACTTTGTTATACTGAGGTTTAACTTATTCTCGCTTCATGCAGTGTGTTTTACTTGGACATGTTTTGAACACTGCTGTCCACTCAGTGCATATCGGGGCTCAGATGTGACCGTTGTCGTCATTGCGAAGTTGTCTCACTGTGGTTTGGGATCATGGAGACCCAGGCTGGTGTGTAGCAGACAGAATAACAATGTGCATCTCAGTACTGAGAACTGTTTGTGTGTGATATAAACTCTGTGATCAGAGTCATTCACCAAGGCTTTACTTCGATGATAAATCATTTCTTCCGCTGTTATCTTTGATATTATTCCCATGTGACAGTCTGCTCGGAACAAAGCGCCAAAAAATCCCTTTTTAAAACAATTCTTTGCTAATTTGTCTGTTTTGGTTGGACACAACGCTGGCGGCGCTGTTTTATTCTTAAGGTTCATTCATGGACAGAAAATAAGTGAAGTTCTGTCAAAATCCAACAAAAATGGATTCCAAATATTTCTTCAGAAAGTCTGAAGTTTTATTGATCAAGTCGATTTTCAAAAGATGACGATAGAGTCTGGAAAGAAAATACAAAGGAAAATAAATAAAAATACATCTGCAGAGTGCTGTAGGGTGTAACGCTGGGGAGTGAAAGAAAACGGACGTGCTGAACAACAGCTTTCATTTTATCAATAATAATAATAATAATAATAATAATACATTTTATACTTGAACACCTTTGAAGATCCTCAAGGAGACTTTACAGCATCACTGATAAAATTACAGTCATGTAAAACCAACGTATTAAAGAAAAAAAGATGAACGTGTGTGTGTGTGTGTGTGTGTGTGTGTGTGTGTGTGTGTGTGTGTGTGTATTTGCGGGTTAAATACACACACACACACACACACACACACACACACACACACACACACACACATTCACAGACATACAACAGCAGGAAGTCTTAAAAAAGTTGGATTTGAGTCTGAATTTGAGAATAAGAAGAGCTTCAGCATCACCACTTCCAATGCTGGGGAGCAGGGTGGCTAAAGGCTGTGCCCCCCCCCAGATGATCTGAGGAAGTGGACTGTTATGGTAATGTCAAAGAAATCAGACAGATACAGAGGCTACTGATGGGTTGGAAGGTAGAGGAGGAGTTTAAACACAATTCACTGCTTAACTGGGAGCCAGTTGCTTTAATGGTGGTGGTGGTGGTGGTGGGGGGGTAGTTCTGAACCAGTCTGAACCAGTTGGAGTTTATGGGGGATCTTAAGATTACAGACATGCATTAGTCATAATGAGGGGTGAAGAGAGGAGGTATGAGGGGTGATGGAAGGGTGAGGGAGGGGCAGAGTTAGTTTATGTTTGTAAGACCAGGTAGTTTTATTGATATGAGAATAAAATGATTGATGATGTCTCTCATCCTGAGGGGGAGGGGGGGGGGGACTGGAAAGCTGCTAACTGGAAGGAAGGAAGCTTCCACCTCTGGAACGTGTGGATCAGAAAGTTTGATGTGAACCAGGATCTTATTTCAGATAAACAGGAGAAAAGAGAGGATGGGGGGGGATATGGAGCTTGGTACAAGAGGGAGGAGGTAAGTGATGAAGAGAAGGGCCCCCAATGTGTGTATTCATCATATAAATCCATAAAAAGTCCTGAACTTTAATCAAGTGAATGTTTTTTTAATTATATTCATAACGGCGTCTCATGCAAAAATATTAGTAAGAATATTAAGATCAGAAAAAGCAGACGGTCCAATTTTGAAGTTATGACCTTTTTATCCTTTAAACTTTAATTAAATAATAAATTTAAAAGGAATTTATTTGGTTCCATCAGAAAGGCAAGAATATTCTATTATAGCAAAATTCACCTTTTAGAGCTGCAGCGCTGCTAAAACCCCCCATTTAACTACTTATCCTACAAAAATAGGCTGAAATAGAAACGCATGACCTCCTAAAGACCCCTCGTTCTTCACATATGGAAGCCCTTTCTTCCCTCTTTCTAATAAATGATCTTCACCTCCTGATCTTTAACATCCATGCTGATCATTAAGGTTAAATACATCACAGTTGCTCTCCTTTACCATCCTTCTGCGTTTCGCCGCTTCCTCCTTTCCCATCTCTCCTGACCAGGCTGCAGCAGGAGCAGCCTCGTCGCCATGGCAACCACCAATCTAGCCAGCCTTAATTGGAACTCCTTAATGAAGTTTTCTGACAAGAGCAGAGAAGATTGATGAAGGGAGGGATGCAGAGGCAGAGCAGGGCCGGAGGGCTAAGAAGGGGAAAAGCACAGTGGGTCAGATGGTGGAAGCAGCAAGGTATCAGCTTTAAGTGTGTGTGTTGTGTGTGTGTGTGTGTGTGTGTGTGTGTGTGTGCGGGAAGGGACGTTTCTAAGAATAGATCCTGGAAACTGAAGCGGCCGCGATGCAGCGGTGTGTGTTGTGGGGGAAAAAGTGCGTCTGCTTCTGGCATTCTGCGGATCATTCAGTGTTTAATCCGGCGCTTCGCCGCCCTCGTCATTCCCAAGTGGCAACATCCTCTATCTGCCAGGACCCCCAAGGGAAGGGGGCGGAGAAAATCCGAAAGACGGAGAGGAGAAGTAAAAACATGGAGGAATGGGGAGGGAGGGAGGAGGAAGAAAAGATGTACAGACAAGAAGGGAGGATGATGTGTGTTCTGTAAGCAGAAACAGAGGAGTGGAAAAGGAGATAATCACTGAAACACAGATTAAGCTGAAGTGGTGAAAGACGCAGAAGCCAACAGAAATGGAGAGACTGAAGGACAGACAGAGCGAGAGAATGGCTCTCTCTTCACTTCACTGCTTTTCTTTCATCTTTCCAACTCATCATCTCCGCAAAGGGAATCAAAGATGAAATGAATAGCGTGATCTGGGGAGTGTGTGGGTGGACCGGAGGACGCCTGTGAGTGTGTCTGTGTGTGATCACTTGTTTTTGCCCAACATGCACACTGTTTTTGTGTGTCTTTATGCTGGGAAGTTGGATTTAAAAAAAAAAAAATCCCAGTCTTTTTAAAAGCCCTTGCAGATATCTGCTCCTGCAGGTGAATGTGTGAGCGCTGACGACTGCAGACTTTGCACAGCAGTGTGGGTGTGTGTTTGAATCAACCCCGCCGTGTTGAAAATGAGCTGAAAATCATGCACTTAATTGTCGCCATCATTTTATGATACATAACAGGAAAAACAATACAGAAAGTCCAGTTTTGGAGTTTTGCTCCACTATCAGACTTTTCCCCCCTTTTAACTAAGTTCTGCCCCTTCCAGATGTTTTACAGCTGCACCCACAGTTAAATACGCACCAATAAAGAGTTCATTCAGCTGGAGCTGCAAATGAAACCGTTAATACTCCCTTTAAACAGCTAAATTGGATTTACTACTTAGTGGATGCAGGAACGGTGACTTTGCTGGCTTAACCAGGCTTCCACAAAGCATTTTTCACTGAAAATAAAGTTTATATGAGATATGGAATAAAGCAAACTCAGCTTTGCATAAGTCCGGCAGCAGCAGTCATAATGTTGCAAGTCGGTTCAGACTCCTTGTTTTCAAGTCATGAGCTTGTCAGGATCAATCAGGACCACCGTCAGAAATAACGGGGGGAACCGAGGGTCAAAGTGGGAAGAAATGAACGTTTCTGAAGTGAACATTAACCCTGCAAACAGGCTATGACTCCAGGAAGTGAACTTAAAGCAGTTACCACTTTCCACCACTAGGTGGCAGACATGAGAATGTTTAGTGTTACACAACAGACCCTTTTTGTAATTCACGCATACGTCACTCACGCATCGTCATAACTACCAAAGGAAGCAGGAGGAGGACATCTGTAAAGTATTTTCTCATTGAATGCGAGTTATTTTTAAAATCTGGAATGAAAAAAGCTGAAGAAAAAATAATTATTAGAGATTGCTGAAGGTTATTCTGACCTGCCCAAGAACTCGTCTAAACATCTTTAAGTGCACTTTGGTGAGTTAGCAGCTGGCAAATAACACTGAGTTGCTGAAAAGCAGGGGGACAGATCTGGCAAGTGGATGTTAAAGACCTTTCTTAGGTATTTTAGACAATAAATGACGACAATCTCAATGCTGGGCCCAATGTCAAATAACTACAAATATCCACCTGTTTGAGTGGTAATAAGCAGGTCATTGGAACCTGTTAGGCTTTGGGTGGAGCTGTCAAACAGGCCTCAGAGGGGATGTTAGAAACCTACAGCTCTTTTCTGTAAGTAGCATTGGCTTTTTCTGATAATGGCTCACTTAAAAACTGTTTCTATTCCTTTAATGTGGACTTATTTGTGGTGTTCAACTCATGTAAAATCTGGTACAAAATGGTCAAAGGGTTCGAGGTCCAGAAAGAAAACCGGGCCTGTCATTTTGGCCAAAACTGTCCTATTTAACCCCAGACATGGGGACAAACTGGCCAAATGGCAGACGAGCCATTTTCCTCGTGGTCTGACATGTTTTTGGGGCCAAAGGTGTAATTTTTGGTTTCTCTGGTTCATAAAATTCAGTAGATCCCTGATGTTTATGTTACGGGAAACTGCTGGAAACCTATTATTAACTTAGGCTTTCTGGCCTTCTTGGGTTGTTACGAAGATCTGTGTGAGACGTATCTATAAATGTGGCTGCGTGACTACGTGACTACGTGGCTGCGTGGCTGCGTGGCTACGTGGCTGCGTGGCTACGTGGCTGCGTGGCTACGTGGCTATGTGGCTGCGTGACTACGTGGCTGCGTGGCTGCGTGACTACGTGGCTACGTGGCTGCGTGGCTACGTGGCTGCGTGGCTGCGTGACTACGTGGCTGCGTGGCTGCGTGACTACGTGGCTGCGTGACTACGTGGCTGCGTGGCTACGTGGCTACGTGGCTGCGTGACTACGTGGCTGCGTGACTACGTGGCTACGTGGCTGCGTGGCTACGTGGCTACGTGGCTGCGTGGCTGCGTGACTACGTGGCTGCGTGACTACGTGGCTGCGTGACTACGTGGCTGCGTGACTACGTGGCTGCGTGACTACGTGGCTACGTGACTGCGTGACTACGTGGCTACGTGGCTGCGTGACTACGTGGCTGCGTGACTACGTGGCTGCGTGGCTGCGTGACTACATGGCTGCGTGACTACGTGGCTGCGTGGCTACGTGGCTACGTGGCTGCGTGACTACGTGGCTGCGTGGCTGCGTGGCTGCGTGGCTACGTGGCTGCGTGACTACGTGGCTGCGTGGCTGCGTGACTACGTGGCTGCGTGGCTACGTGGCTACGTGGCTGCGTGGCTGCGTGGCTGCGTGGCTGCGTGACTACGTGGCTACGTTGCATGAGCCGAAATTCTGAGGCTTATGCAAGCGTAACGTTTCTTTAACACGCAGTTAGCGCGTTGCTTGCATAATGCATCACTTGGCAGAGAAAAATGGGAGAAATAATCAGACTGTTTTCAGACTTTGTTCTTGTTGTTCAAGCAGAAGTTACTTTTATTTCAAAGAAACAATATCTCTCCAATTAGCAGAGTAAATAAGGTGCATTTTCTTTGTCTACCACTGTCGAGCTGCTGCTATTGCTGCTCTCAGCGAGATTCTTTAACTCGCTCTACATTTCTTTGTCCACAATCCTTTGTACTTGATTGCAGTAATTACATGTTGGGGTCGAGTGTGATTACAGCTCAAAGTCCAGAGAAGAGGTTTCCTGGTGTCTGTTAAAGAATTTCCCGTCATCCTCATCAATAGATCGCGTGACAGAACTTGTAATTGACTCATTTAGATAAGTGGATTTGACATTAAGTTTGTTGTTAAGCTCTTTCTTTCCATCCCTCAACTCACAAAGACTCTTCCTGACCTTTGGCCTCCAGTTCTCTCAGAATGCGCTTCAGACCAGAAACAACGAGCTAACTTCAGTGCTTTCAGCTCATTGACAAATAACTCCGAAATACGGTCAGAAACATTGATTTGTTCGGTGGATAAATAGCTTTAGCAGCTGACAACAAGACAAACAAAGAGGAATAAAGTTGTTTTTGATTTTATGTAACGTTTCTCCAGCCAAAGTTGGTCATATGCTTCTATAATCAAACCCAAGAGCATCACACAGAGCTTGTTGCTTTGATTGATTTTACAGATTGAGTTTCAAAAAAGTTGGCAAATACCTCACTTTTAGGAGAATAATGGAGTTTGAATGACTGCCTGCAGAGATTAAGCATCATCAAGCACACCAGGGGAAATTAATGGATTTGGGTGGAAGAAAAAAACATAAATAACATAAATAAAATAAAAACATAAATAAAAGAAATACAGAGGATTCAGACTAACTGTGGGAAGTTCCTTTTACAGCATAAATGTCAGAAATAAAAAAATACCAACAAAACATTTTAAAAATCTTGGTAAAATATTGAAAGCATCAGTTTACATCTTCTGTCTTCGTCCCTTTGAAAGTCCTCATAGTAATTAAATTTTGCTATTTTCCAAAGCGTTATTACATTTTATTAAAAAAAAACAAAACAAAAAAAAAGTTAAATATGTTTTTTGTTGGCAGGAAAGTGAGGATGAAGTCCTTTTTGATAGCTGTTTCAGTATATCACTTATTCAAACAAAACACAAAGAATATTCCGCTTGATGCCAAACCTGCTGCGACACCATGGTCCTCGGCCGGAAGGGGCTGGAGAGTTCTCTCCAGGTCAGGAACGAGGTCCTGGCCCGACTGGAGGCGGCCAAGTATCTCTAGATCCTGTTCAGGACTGAGGGAAGGACAGAGCGTGAACTCGACAGGCAGATCGGTACGGCGTCTGCAGGGATGCGGACTCTGCATCGGTGTGTCGTGGTGAAGGAGCAGTCAAAACGTGAAGATCTGGATTTACAGGTTGATCCATGTTCCTACCCTCTCCTGTGGTCACCAGCTGTGGGTAGGAACCCATAAAACGAGACCATGAATACAAGCAGCTGGAATGAGTTTCCTCCGTGGGGGGGGTGAGCTTTCTCTTAGAGATGAGGTGAGGGGCTCAGTTACCTGGGAGGGCTGCTCCTCCACACCGAGAGGAGCCAGATGAGGTGGACGATAGATGATGTGTTCTGCGTTTGTCCCACCAGGAGATCCTGTGAAAGACCCAGGGCATACTGGTGGGACTATGTCTCATGGCAGGCTTCAGGATCCTCCCAGACGTGCTGGAAAAGGAGATGTGGAAGGGAAAGTCTGGACTTCCCAGCTTAGGCAGCATCAGGGGATTCTGTAAGAGTCGGCTCAGATACTAATAACCCGTCTTTTCCTCGGTGTAAGATTCAAACCTGCTTCTGAGTGATCGAAAGTGGTTTGTTTACTTGTCATGGTCGGGTTCATGGAGAAAGAGATGCAAAGAGATGAAACTACCAGGAAGTGATAGACTAAAAGTAATTTTTCTTCTTCTGTTCTCTCTCCTATCACGTCCATCTCACCAGCTTCTGCTCCTGTTCTCACCTCCTCCTCCTCCTCAGTGCATCATCTTCTTTTCATAAGTCTCCATCTGTCAGCGTAACCTGCATGGCTGTGCATGCACACCCACCCTCAATGCAGCCACAATACACTCACCTCTGCACACACACACACACCTGTTCTCCTTTCTTGTACCCTTACAGTTTTTCATTTTAAAAAATCTTGGCTTCAGGGATGCTGTCATGTCTCCCTTTATTTTGCCCGCTGTCCCTCCCTCTCTGCCTCCGTTCATCCATCTCCACCTGGCACACATGATTATATATATGCTCCTGTCAGGGCCCAAAATGTCTTCACTTGGGTTATAAGTTTAATTTCCTGTCCATCCATCCATCCATTCACACCTCCATCCATCCATTTCATTGAGCCTCTATCGGCTCATCTCAGCAGCCAGACATGAATGTGCTCAAGCGGTGGCTTATCTTTCCATTTCACACTTGGATCTGTCTGTTTCACCTCTCTTCGTTTTCACACGAATGTCATGCATATGTGTGTGTGCTACGTAACGAGATAGATATGAGATAGCGATTAACGGAGAAGTGATTGTAAAGCTGCCTTCTGAATGTTCAGAACTTATTTTCTTGCTAAAAGTTTGTAATTTTACTGTAATTAAGATGCTAATTATAATAAAACAGAAACATTTTTCAGCTTATTTATTAAACTTGATTTATGAGATGTAAAATGAAGCAACAAAAGAAAGATCTCATGTTAAGCCCTTGGAAATACGTTTTTTTTTATTGATTGCTTGTTTTCTAAGTGGTTTTGCTGTCATTAAAAACAGCTTCGTTGCTGGTTCCTGCTGTTGACTCACTTGCAGGAAAAAGCAAACATTACTGAGGCAGGAACCAGTGTGACGTACAGCACAGGACTGGTTCCAGTAGCAGCACATGAGTGGATTTATATACATCAGCAGCAGTTCTGTTTATGTTCCAGAAGAGGACTGCAACATAGCCAAAAGGCTACACTGCTGATAATAATAATACTCAGAAATCATAGAAATCTGTAAATAATACTGTTTTTATGAAGTTGCTGGCGGTTGTTTAGATATTCTGCTTCAGACAAAGACTTTAGAACAAAATGAATCAATAGCAGAATAAAGTTTTGGTCTCAGCTTTCGCTGGTCCTGTTGAAGTCCTGCAGGTGACAATGGAAACACTACTGAGCCAGAGCACAGTTTAAACCTTAAACAGCTAAAATCAAGACTAGAAATTACTCAAAAAAAAAACAACAAAAAAAACAAAAAAACATTAATGAAAAAATCTGAAGCTTCCTGTTTTCCCAAAGTGTCTCACAGCTTTACGTGTTTTACTGAACAGAATAGTACCTGAAAATGTAATGTCTACTTTGTCATGTAGATTCTCTGATTTGTATCAAACTGCAGTTTTCCTTTTATCCATCCATCCATCCATCCATCCATTTATCCAATCATCCATCATCCATCCATCCATCCATCCATCCATTTATCCAATCATCCATCCATCCATCCATTCATCCATTTATCCAATCATCCATCATCCATCCATCCATCCATCCATCCATTTATCCAATCATCCATCATCCATCCATCCATCCATCCATCCATCCATTCATTCATCCATCCATCCATCCATCCATCCATCCATCCATCCATCCATCCATCCATCCATCCATCCATTTATCCAATCATCCATCATCCATCCATCCATCCATCCATCCATCCATCCATCCATTTATCCAATCATCCATCATCCATCCACCCATCCATCCATTCATTCATCCATCTATCCATCCATCCATCCATCCATCCATCCACCCAGCCAGCATCTCTCAAGAGGAGTGGTTTTTTCAACAAGGGGTTATGAGATCATTTCAGGAGATCACCAGACAGCTGTAAAATACATGTACCCTACATTTAGCAATCATCAGTGATTAATCCTTTTTTTTTACAGCTAGATTAAACTATTTGAATTACTTTTCATAATCACTGCAGACCATTTACTATTTCCATCTTACATATCTGTGTTTAGAAATGTGAAAGTAAAAAGAAAAGACATCACCAGTGTAAGGTGGAGCTCTGAGGGTCATGGATGTGCCCAAGCAGCCCAGTTTTATCACAGCATAACTGTAGTCAAGGATCACCCATGCTAGCCCCTCAAACTTTATCATAAATGAGAGTTTTAGGCTTAATATTTGATGTAAATGCTTATTTAATTAACATCAGAGGCCTTTACCACAACCTAACAAACTAACCTTAATTAGCCAATTGCATGACGCAGGTGGCGAGGACATCTGAGACAAAGGAGTTTTTGAATAAATTCAGGGAACCTTGTAGAAAGATGCTGGAACAGGAATAATGCTGTTTTTCACAATTCTGTACCAGCTGCAGGAGAGATAACAGAGGCTGCAGTTACCAAGAGCAGAGAAATACAATAATCCAACTTTAAGGTGATTAAAGCTGTAATAACTGCCTTCATATCAGCGCCAGAGAGGACAGGTTTCTGCTTGGCAATATTCTGTGTTTGGTTAAAGCAGCTTTCCACCTCTGTGTTTATCTGTTTATGTTTCATATCAGAATCGAAGATGACTCTCAGATTCCAGCTGGGTCAGTAGATTGAAAGACAGTAATGTGAAGCTGCTTTCTAATCGAATGTGGAGGTGCCAGAAAGATCTACCTGGCGAGTGTGGGGTCAAATCAAAGCAAGCTTTATTTATAGAGGTTTATATTAAAAACATAAACACACACACCCCAACCCCATCCTCCTTCTTTTTCCATCATTTATCTAATCTATATGACCATAAATTTACCATTTTTATGTATACATAAACGTATATACACAACATATCCACACATACACATACACGTTCACAACATATTACCTGTCCTAACCCCCACCATTCACATCAGGTAAACGAACACACTGGAGAAGTGATATAAAAGATAAAATAATCTTAATGAAATATAATGTATAAAATACACTGAAATACAGCCAAATAAAGTATAGAATAAGACTATAAAATAGCAATTATAGGTTTGAAATAATAGTCAAGTTTTCCCTAAAAAATTAAGTCTCAAGCATTCTCTTAAAGCTGTGAACATTCAAAGCTGAACTCAGGTTGTCCGGCAGGCTGTCCCACAGGTGGGGATCAAGGAATAAATAAAATACCAGTACTCACTCAAGGAATAAATAAAATACCAGTCCCCTACAACCTGAGAGCCCTGAGTGGTAAACTAAGACATTTTCAGGCTTCATACTTGCGTATCATCAGCATAGATGTGAAATTAGACACAGTGTTTGTGGAATATTGCAAAAGCAACAGAAAAAACAGATTAATATAATAATAAAGTTGTAGAAAACCCTTAAATACCAACCTGTTTGAAATGATTTGCATGAATTTGAGGGCAAAACAAATGATTTTCAGTGATTTTATTGAGCAGCTGTCTGAGAAGGCGGTCTGTAGAAGCCAAGGAAAGAAAGCTCCAAACGTTCAGCCCTGAGGCTGCGTTGGAAGGAAAACTATCATCTTCCCACAACACTGCAATCAGAAACTGGAGAACATAGAGGGGAAGACATCTTGGGTGGGTGGATGGATGGATGATGGTGGGTGGATGGATGGATGGGTGGGTGGGTGGATGGATGGATGGATGGATGGATGGATGGATGGATGATGGATGAATGGGTGGGTGGATGGGTGGATGGATGGATGGGTGGGTGGATGGATGGATGGGTGGGTGGGTAATTGGATGGATGGATGGATGGATGGTTGGGTGGGTGGGTGGGTGGATGGATGGATGGATGGATGGATGGGTGGGTGGGTAATTGGATGGATGGATGGATGGATGGATGGTTGGTTGGGTGGGTGGGTGGGTGAATGGATGGATGGATGGATGGATGGATGGATGGATGGGTGGGTGGGTGGATGGATGGATGGATGGATGGATGGATGGGGGGTGGGTGGGTGGGTGGATGGATGGGTGGATGGATGGGTGGGTGGCTGGGTGATTGGATGGATGGATGGATGGATGGTTGGGTGGGTGGATGGATGGATGGGTGGGTGGATGGATGGATGGATGGATGGTTGGGTGGGTGGATGGTTGGGTGGGTGGATGGATGGGTGGGTGGATGGATGGATGGATGGATGGATGGGTGGATGGGGGGTGGGTGGGTGGATGGATGGATGGATGGATGGATGGATGGATGGGGGGTGGGTGGGTGGGTGGATGGATGGATGGATGGATGGATGGATGGGTGGGTGGGTGGGTGGGTGGGTGGATGGATGGGTGGGTGGCTGGGTGATTGGATGGATGGATGGATGGATGGTTGGGTGGGTGGATGGATGGATGGGTGGGTGGATGGATGGATGGATGGATGGTTGGGTGGGTGGATGGTTGGGTGGGTGGATGGATGGATGGGTGGGTGGATGGATGGATGGATGGATGGATGGATGGATGGGTGGATGGGTAGGTGGATGGATGGATGGATGGGTGGATGGGTGGGTGGGTGGACGGATGGATGGATGATGGATGGATGGGTGGGTGATTGGATGGATGGATGGATGGATGGGTGGATGGGTAGGTGGATGGATGGATGGGTGGGTGGGTGGATGGATGGATGGATGGATGGATGGGTGGATGGGTAGGTGGATGGATGGATGGATGGATGGATGGATGGATGGGTGGATGGGTAGGTGGATGGATGGATGGATGGGTGGATGGGTAGGTGGATGGATGGATGGATGGGTGGATGGGTGGGTGGGTGGACGGATGGATGGATGATGGATGGATGGGTGGGTGATTGGATGGATGGATGGATGGATGGGTGGATGGGTAGGTGGATGGATGGATGGGTGGGTGGGTGGATGGATGGGTAGGTGGATGGATGGATGGATGGATGGATGGATGGGTGGATGGGTAGGTGGATGGATGGATGGGTGGGTGGGTGGATGGAAACAGTAACAGCTGTATATGTGTTTACACATGGTGTAAAAGCCGTGTAAAACACAGACAGCTACTTAAAGCTACACACAAATCATTTTACACACACACAGTGATATTGATTGATCTTCTCTCAATGTGTGTTTAAAGACAGAGGAAGCTGTAAGATCTCATGTTAGCATAAAAACAGGAGAAAATGAGCTTGACTTTTCACCTTATGGACTTTGTTGTTTTTTTCCCACCTGCAACATTTCAAAGCCAGAAAAGAAAAGTTTGTTGAAATATCCAGAATGTGCTGACTGCAACGTTTCCTGTGTTTTCATTGTCGAGTGCCAGAAGGCTAATGTAGCTGGAGCAGATGAGGAGAGAGGCCTGAATGGTGTCTATTAAAACATTTTTTTGTAACAAAGCAGAAAACATGGGATGAATAGGTGATGTGGACCCGTTAGCTTTGCTGAGATTTCAGCTTCGTGGGTGTTCAAAGCAGGAATAAAAACACACAAAGCCTTAACAAAAGCATAATTTACTGTTATCTTTTGTCAAGTGGAAACAAAACATCATCAATATATATTATTATCTGCCTCTGAATCCCTCCTCCTCCTCCTCCTCCAGGATCCAACTCTTCATTCCTCTCTTTTTCATCTGTTTTTCCCTGGTTTCCACGCACCCTCCACAGCCTGAACCCGGCTCAGCTGAGCACTGTCACGCACCGTCACTCCTTTATTTCATCACTCCATCATTCTTTTTGCCCCTCTGCAGATCTATTCATCTGTCCATCCATTTGTCTGCTCCCTTTAGCCTGACAAGTGGAAATGACGAGGAGAGACAGCAAGGAGAGGATGAAGAAAAAAAAAAAAAGAAGAGTGACAATCAGAGGCAAGAGGAGAAAGGAGAGGTAGACACTTGGGGAAATGACTAAAAGGGATTCAAGACAGAGAGAGAGTGAAGTGCGGTGATAAAAGAGGAGGACGGGTACAAGAAGAGCTTGGAGGAAAGACGAAGAGGAGGTTTTAAGAGGAAGCTTCATGAAGTAGCGTTCTGATTTGAAAAGATTCAAGTTAAACAGAAACAGAAAGCTTTTATGTCATGAAAAGCCTGAACGACCGCTGGGTTCAGCAGGAAGGGACGGCTTCCGTTCTGATGATCAGATGTGGCGTCCAGGTTGGCGCCGTAAACATCCCCACAACACAAAGCCTTCCGAGTGCTTTGTGACTGGCTCTACGTGGCTGCAGGTTCCGGAAAGATAATGATTTATGAGCCTGCAGGGAAATCTATTCATGAGTTCGGCTGCTTTTTTTTAATTTTTTTTTATCAGATCCTCTCAAAAAGGCACATTGTTGTCTAATTTTTTCAGACAGCTCTCACGGCTCTGGAGAGCTGAAGCCGTGGCGTTTACCTTTTGTTGTGACAGTCATGAGGTAAACAACAGAGAGTTCGTGACACAACTAATCTACCTGGAATATTTTCATCCACACGTTTAATAGTCAACAAGTCCTCCGGTCGGAACAGCGACTGCATGTAGGTCATTCATCCGAACATCTGATGAGACTTGTACGAGCGTTTCTTTAAGAAAACAATCGAAATGTTTGCACAAGGGAGGCTGGAAATGAAGCAGCGCAATGCCTTCACAACAAGCACAGCCTCTCTGAGAACAGAAGAAGATATCCAGTCCTGTGGAAAACACTGAAACATCCATCTGCTTGATTTCCAGGAAAAGAAGAAATACGTTTCAATACTTTATGAGCAAAATGAAAAAAAAGGGCAAAGATGGAGTTTGTCCAGTTCAGACCAGCTTAAAAGTGAATATTTTATTACTTTATTCTTCAACAGGGCATAAACCTTCACAGAAAAGCTTTGTTTGCAGGAATACTTCTCCAGTCTGCTTGAGGGACTTTCCAAATCTCTTATTTGGATGTTTCTGCGTTGTTGTTCTGTTTTCTGTCCACTCTGCTGCAGGCATGTTGCAGCTCAGACCAACAGGTTTAGGATTGATATATATATATTTTATATATAATTTGAAAGAAAAAAACATAAATAAAACAATAGAATATCCTGTTATGAAGCAGAATAATGAGCAGGATGAGGTAATAACTTATTTATTTTACTTTCTGAGCATTTCTTTCTCTTTCTTGTAGAGCAAGGCGATACTGAACATTTTGGGATCAGCCTGATACCCAGTAAATAAAGGTCAAGGGAGTATCTTCGATACTTATTGTTAAAGATTTCACAGTCATTTACTGCAGTATTTTCCAACCACTGATCCGTGGCACACTAGTGTACCGAGAGAGATCATCCAATATTATGATAAATTATCCAATATCACCTAATTGGTCTAAAAATCAGCTCTGTGTTCATCCAAACAGGCCCAGGTGAAAGATCATAAAGTTTCTTTTTCTTGTGTTTATCTGATTTTTATTCAAGACACTTTGACAAGACAGACTTTATATCATAAATATAAGCTTTTTAAAACAAATATTTTTGGTTTGTGGTGTTTAATGGGATTTTTTCAGAGAAAAAAGTGTACCTTGGCTCAGAAAAGGTTCAAAACAGATTTACTGTGTTTAGCCTTTAATTATTGATCATTATTATGATCAAAATAAAACACAGTCCAATATTTTTTTTAATTAAAGAAAACTTAGTTTCAGCTTTTGTGTTTGTAAATATTATAAAAAGAAAAAACAAAGTAAAAAAAAAATCCTGTTCTTTCTTTTTGTCACATGTTTGAGAAACAAATTCAACAATGCAAATTTATTAACAAAAGAATTTTGTTTTTGTTGGCCTTCTTTGTCTTGCGGAGGGTTTGTAAAGAAAAATATCAGTTTCATCTGGGTGGCATCAAACGATACTGATACTAACCTTAACTGATATTTGGATGGATCCACCCAGCCTCGCAGTTGTTGTATTAAGTACTTAATTTTCATTTAACTCAACAAAAAATGAGAAAATAAAACATATATATATTTAAACCCAGTACCAGTCAAAAGTATGGACACACCTCCTCATTCGACTTACTGGAAACTTCAAACCAGAAACGGGTTCTGCTTCTTCACCCTCAGCCAGGCGATGACCCCGAGAGAAGTCATGGCGAGCGGTGGGGGAGGAGTTCCCCGCTTAAATGGAGGAGAGAGCAAATGAAAACAAACAAGACGCTTTAAATCTCTATCATAAAAATAATAATAAGTAAATATAAAGCCACAATTTTGTACACATTTCTTTCTGGTTGTTTGAAAAATGGGACAGCATCTATTGGAGGACAAATAAGGACAATTTGTTGGACTGGAAGAGAAATTTGCTGCCGAGAACAGCTGACAAGAAGCTGTTTTAAGAATCATATTAAAATCATATGAAATCGTTCCACACGTCAACGTTATTTATCACGTTTTATCTGCAGACCAGCTGTGATTGGTTTGTTCCACCCATGTGGTTAAAAGGGTCGTTCTTACAAGCCGCCGTCGTCCGTTGTAGATGGAGGTAAAACTCCACCCACTCGGCTCGCCACTGCCACCCAGGTGGGAAATGATGCGTACCTTCTGGTGCATCCATTAAGTTCTGAGCCTTTGTTATGGGATTCTGACTGGTTCCAAACCATCCCCACATGGACCCAACCTACACCTGTTATCGCTTCAGTCACCTGTGTGGGTGTGTGCAATCGGCTTGTTCATCGTTTCCCTTTTCCGACACATTTAAATGCTCGTTGTTGGATGTGATGAAGGTCACGAACTGAACTTCACCATGAGTTTAGATAATTAGATGTTGCTTTGAATCGGGGAAGCAGTTGCTTCATTTCATTATTTTTACCATTTATGTTGGTCGTGAATTAACGCAGTGCAGAGGTCGACAAAATCTGCGGGAAAACCAAACTTTAAATTTCACACAGTGCCTTTAAGACTTACAAACAAGAGAAGAAATGCGAGTGAAACCTTTCTTTATGGTGTGCCCTTTCCTCCTGAATGCAGCTTCTGTCCTCTGGGCCTCTTGATAACTTCCGACTGGCAGACTATTTCCAGAGCGCAGAAATGGGCTGGTTTCTGCACAGAAAAGATTCAGACGTAGCTTTATTTATGTGTAGTGATTTAGAATAGCTCAAATGTCAGCAACAGACTCTATTTGCCAATATACAAACTAAATAAACTCATAGGTCAACAAAGGACATAATTCCCATCAAATCGGATGGAGATGGTAGAAACAATGTCCTCTGGAGAAACATGAACTTTCCCGCCTGCCTGAGCAGCTTTAAAATCTCCTTTTTAAAGAAGAATCTTCAAATTTTGCTGCCTTCCCTGCAGACAGGGACACAAGAAAAGAGAGAATATATTGTGTTTTACATAGTAAGTAAGAAAGAGATGAAGCCAGATAGTGGAGAAGCCCAGGCAGCGGTGTGTACCTGTTTCTGACGGATGTGGGGTGAAAGGCAAGGAGAGTGGGCGGCCGGCTGGCCCCACGGCCCCCCGACGCTTGTGGGTAATGGCCACTGATGCGTAGCAGCCTGGTTGTCATTCTCAGGGCTCCAGCTCCATTAGAGAGAAGAGAAATAGGCCTGCTGTGTGTGTATGTGTGTGTGATGGTGGTAAAGAGAGAGAGACGCTGTGTGCTTGACAGGATGTGGATCCATTAGGGAATAACCTATAGGATGCTGGTGAGGAAACGTCTACGTTTACCATGCAGACTCAATTTCCATCAGGAATAACAAGCTTGCAAGGCTCCGTGTGTGTCTATGCTCATGTTTATAAAGATAGTGAGAAAACTGTGCATGCATGTGTGTGTAGGTGTGTGTGTGTGTGTGGGTGTGGGTGTGTGTGAGATTGTCAAAGTCCTTTAGGAGTTACAGCAATGCGATCCTGACTATTTTAAATGTTCAAACATCTGTCTTCCATGTCCTGGTGCTACACTCTGACTTTGCTTCTCTTTCACTTGCTCAGTCGCTTTTACACACACACACACACACACACACACTCACACACACACACCCGCACATACGCACACACATATATATATATATATATATATCAGCCACCAACATGGAGGGAGCTACTTTTCTTTTTGACACAGAGTTAATGGGACATTCTCTCTTGTCAGGACAATTACCCACCTGTTGGATCTCTTTTGCACACTCACACACATGTGCATGTGCACACACAACATGTCCCCAGCAGCCAATAAAAACACAGTATTTCACAACTTGTTCTCTGTGAGTCTGTATATGAGTAGGACTTCCTCAAACATGCACGTTTTGAGGTGCTCCTTCTTTGTTTTTGCTTAAACAGACTCATTCAAAGTTAATATTTCTGCTCTGGTAATGCAAGCTTGTCAGTCATCCAGCAACCTTGAGGTGGAGAGAGAGAGAGAGAAAGAGAGAGAGCGAGGGAGACAGCGGGTGATTTTAATGTAATTCAGGGTTGATATAGTGAGACTGTCCTTCGCTGTGCCAGATAATGGGCTATAGTGCTTTCCATTTAAATCAAGGCTCCGGTTGATTTGAATTAAATCAAATCTAATCAGAGGCAGACTGCAGGGAAATCTTTTAACACACAAACACACACACACACACACATTTGAATCAAATCAAAGCAGAACATGTGCATGTGAGTGGGTGTGAATGAGACTAACTTATCTCAGCCAAACCTTTCAAATTCAACAAAACCGCAGTGCAAACACAAAGAGGCAAACCAGTGTCATGACTGTCCAGTGTGGACTGGGTTGTGTTTGGCTACACGGTGCATGAAACAGCAACGCGCACGTGCAAGACACGCTAAGATTCTGAGTCACAAGCACAAATTGTGAAGGTCAGAAAGTTAGCTGGAGTTGCTTTAAATGTTGATGACAGATCTGTTTTACGCAACAAGGTCAAAGTGCTTCACAATAAGCCCAATGAAATGAATCAGCAGCGAAACGTGGACAATAAAATGACTGAAACAAGTTTAAATGACGAGACACCACAACAAAAACATAAAAAATGGCATTCAAACACAAGTTTAAAGCTAGTTTGTGAGATTTCTGCACATTTACCTCCAGCCTAACAAGTTTACTTTCTCATCTTGTTGCATCATTGATGTAAATTTATTTCATCCATCCATCCAAGCCCAGACTTCCCTCTCCCCAGCCAGATTTGCCAACTCTGCGGGGGGGATCCCGAGGCGTACCCAGGTCAGCCGAGAGATATAATCCCTCCAGCGTGTCCTGGGTCTTCCCCGGGGTCTCCTCCCAGAGGGACGTGCCTGGAACACCTCACCAGGGAGGTCCAGGAGGCATCCTGACCAGATGCCCGAGCCACCTCAACTGGTTCCTCCCGATGCGGAGGAGCAGCGGCTCTACTCTGATCTCCTCCCGGATGACCGAGCTCCTCATCCTATCTCTAAGGGAGAGCCCGGCCACCCTGCGGAGGAAACTCATTTCAGCCGCCTGTATGGTTCTTTCGGTCACGACCCACAGCTCATGACCATAGGTGAGGGTAGGAACGTAGATCGACTGGTAAATCGAGAGCTTCGCCTTCTGGCTCAGCTCCTTCTTCACCACGACAGACCGGCTCAGAGTCTGCATTACTGCAGACGCAGTAATCCGGGTTAAGAGTGAGGTCCTGCCCCAAGTGGAGGATACCTCAAGGTATTGTTCACGTTTATTTCTTTTGGAGCTATTCTGAGTTTCCACATGCTGACGGGGACCATATGTGGCTTTTTGTGCACAACCTCTTGCTTGTTTTGGAGTTGGATGGATTTTAACATGCTTTCTGCGTTTGGCATGACAAATTCTCATACTAATACATTCATTCTTGCTGAAAGACCTCTGATTCCTGCCTTGCAAGTGGTTAACATGTCGCAGAGTGTAAGATGGAATGAAATGTTTAGTTTTTGTTTTGTGCAGAACAACCAACCACTCTGACGCCAAAGTGAAGCTTCGTCTTCACAGCTTTTTGATTCCTGAAAGAGAGATCACCCGTTCTAAGGGTTTGTGTGCCGCTGTTAAATAATGGCACAAGGGAAAAACACTTGGTGGGTTGTGTATTTAAAGTCGTGACTCAAACAAAGACCTTTTCATTCAGAAGGGACAGAGCGTTTTAAAGGAGCTGACCCCATTTAAAGCGATGGATGGACTGAATTTAAATCGCACTGCCGGCTTTTCAGGCTTTGAATTTCTGTGGAGTTTCTCCTGAACAGTGATAACCTTGAGGATACAATCATCTCTGTTTCTCCAATATTGAATCTCTTCTTGTGCATTTTTGAAAAGTAGACATGTTTGGTTTCAAAAGGATAAAGAAAGCAAATTAAGAATTAATGGTAATAATAATTAAGCCACGCAGGCTGTGTCTGAGCCTTCCACGTCTTCATGTTAAATAATACTCACACAAGCAGAGTAAAGCGCTTTTCCATGGAAGTGGACCCAATCAAGCGGGTTTTTTTCCTTTAAAGAGATGCTAATTCTGCATGATAATTTCACAAAGGCACTCAGTCAGCCATTTATGTTTTATTTATATAAAGAGCTTTAAGCAGCATATTACATTTTCCCCTGGAAAAGCTTTCCTTTTCAGTTTTCTTTCAAATCTCACAGAGATTGTGTGTTATCCTCGCAAACACATACACACCTGATTAAGTGGGGCAAGAAATCTTTTTTTTTCTTTCTCAAATCAGATTTTGAAAGCAGCTCTATTGTTATAAATGCCAAGCAATTAATATTAAATGCAAATATTTCTTTCTGAACGTTTCTGCGGCCGCAGTCCGAGGCATCTGGAGCAGCGTGGGACTGATTGTTTTATGGAGGGCTTTTCCACATGTGGACGAGATCTACGTCTCTAACATTATCTGGGACTAAATTAGGAATGAAACAGATAAGACATAAAAGAAGAGAATAAGGTAACAGTGTGGTTGAAACTAAAAAACAACATCTGGCTGAATTTGACAAGATGATGAGTTCAGATTAGTCCAACAGGTTATGATATTAAAGACCCTGTGTTGTACATATTGAATTTTTCAAATGTGCAACAACATCGTTTTAGTGTTTTAACCATAAACTTTATGTAAAAGATGGGCGGAGCCTCCGTGACGCCACCCGTAGGTTTCTGAAGAGCTGAACTGAAGCTCATTGGGCGGTTCCTAACCATCGCCATCTTGGCAGCGTCATGCATGTTGTGTGCCCTGGAAAATAAAGAAATGGGCAAAGAGGTGGAGCTGATGGGGGGGCTGTGAGCTTGGAGGGGGTGGATGATTGATATCTAACAAACTCCAACCTGCCTGTAGCGAAGAGCTAACCAGGAGCTAACAGGAGCTAACCAGCTAATGGAGGAAAGTGGGTTGAAGTTAGTCACATTGTTAACCAACTAAAAACTGTGGTTGTTCTACATTACTCTTTTTTTTTAAGCAGAAAATCCGGTACCTGTCAATCCAAAGGACACACCTCTAATTAAGGTGAATTTCGACATAAATTTACTTCTTAACAGGCGAGTTAGAAAAAAAAATCACTCCCCCCACAGTTGTCGTGAAGGTAAACCTGACCTATTAAACCTGAAATGGATTTTTGTACCAGGCTGTAAACATGTTTATTTCTGCTGTGAAGTTGGTCTTTTTAACATGGGAGTCTATGGGGATTCGCTCTGTTTTGGAGCCCTAGTGGATGAAGGGGGAACTGCAGTTTTTTTGTGCTTTTGGCATAAGCTTCACTTTTAACCACCAGAGGTTGCTGCTTGGTTTTACTCAGTCTTGGTCCTGAATTTCAGTAATTTCAATAGTGTCTCTAGTGAAAAGGATTTTTTCTGTGTCTGTACCTTTAAATGTTAATGAGCGGTGCCTGTCCACACCCACTCCAGGCCCCATAAGGGAGAAGATCTGGCTTTTCCTGGCACCTACTCAGTGATTTTATACGGCAGGCTCTGCTGTGGGGAGTGGTTATTTCCATTTGTGAGGTCACAAAGGAAAAGATCTCAGACTCACCTGTTTGAACAGAAAGGTGGAGCCTCATACACAGGATATGGGAACACATCAGACTGTTTGAAAACCTTTCGAAAGTGAATTTTGCATAAAATGGGACCTTTAAATCAATAAATAACAGCTCTGTTAACAGTTTGCACTTGCATTGTTCTGGGTAAAACCTTTAACTGCAGCACAGAGATGATTTTTATTCAGTATTTCAGTGAAAGGAATGAAAGCTGAAGCCTTGACTCTGCGTCTCACCAGATTGATAAACTGCTCCAACTAATTTTCATTCACAAAATGCTGCATGTTAGCTTAGTTTGACTTTTCTGGCAAACTGTGGCTCCAAAGAGAATGTTATGTCGTGTTCCATTACCTTTTCCTCAAGTTGATAACAATTATTATGTTGCAATTGTGCAATTAAGCGCTCTGGCAAGCTTTATCATGTAGAAAAGTGATAATTAAAACTGCATCTAGCTGCTGCTTTCTCTCCCAAAAGCATGGCAGACTTGGCACAATAATATGAACCATTGAAAAGATATGACAAGTGCGAAACATGTTTATACTAGAGAGTGAGAAAGTGATGCCACATGTCGCTTGGACTCCATCTTGTATTCTTGTTTTCACTCTGGATTCAGACTTTTATACAAGATCTGCCTGTAAATAATCTCTGTTTATTTTCAACCCCATCACCAACTCTTTAATATAGTTTCAATGTGAAAACACATCTTTATTATCTTTACAATAACTGTTGTAGAAACCATCAGTGAGATTTAAATCCCTAAAGTTCCAGCTGTCTTATATGTTATTTATTACACTGCAGCTGCCCTTGCTGAGTGCCAGACTTGCAGAAGTTGTTTACAATTTATTCCTATTCCAAAACTGTTTTTCTTCTATTGAAACTCTCAGCGAACACCCCTTCCAGCCTGTCCCTGTTAGTGTCAAGTGTATAGACAGTGCACACCTGAAAACTGTACGACTGCTGCTGGAGCCTGAACCAACCTTCGCCTGGGTCCAGACTATATCCTAAACCAACCTTTACCCAGGGCCAGACTATAGCCTGAACCAACCTTTACCCAGGGCCAGACTATAGCCTGAACCAACCTTTACCCAGGGCCAGACTATAGCCTGAACAACCTTTACCCAGAACCAGACCATAGCCTGAGCCAACCTTCGCCTGGGGCCAGACTATATCCTAAACCAACCTTTACCCAGGGCCAGACTATAGCCTGAGCCAACCTTCGCCTGGGGCCAGACTATAACCTGAACCAACCCTTATCTGCATCCAGACTATAACCTGAACCAACCCTCACACAAAGTCAGACTACAGCCTGAACCAACCATCTCCCAGAACCAGACCATAGCCTGAGCCAACCTTCACCTGGGGCAAGACTATTGCCTGAACTAGCCTTCACCTTGAGCCAGAGTATAGCCAGAACCAACCGTTGCCCCAAGCCAGACTGGACTCTGCAGAGTCTTCCTAAACATACATAATCATGCTACGTGTCTGGCACTATTCTCAGATTAAACTCAACGTTACATGAAGCAGATGTATGATCAAATTTTAAATGTCTTTGTCATTTAAATTACAGAACAAATGATGCCGACATATAAACACATTATTCACTTGAATTATCATTGATTTACTTCAATAAATGTTTTAAAAAGTGGATGTTCAGAGGACAGGATTTAATGGTAACGAGAATGAGAAAGCCTTTATTGTTACAGTACAATGACATTAGACTGCTATACATGCATTAAAAAAAACCAAACAACGAACACCTGGATCCTCAGAAAGCGCAGGTGCTGCTGGACCTTCTTAGCAACAGCTGTGGTGTTTGAGGACCAGGTGGGTTTGTAGGTGATAAAAACACCAAGACTCTCCCCCTGTCCGTTGATGAGTAGTGTGCTGAGATTAGAGCCGCCATTCCTGTAATCCAAATTCATCACTGCCTGAGATCAGTCCTACCACAGTGGTGTTATCAGATAATTTAATGGTGGGAGACGGAAGTGAGCAGTGGTGGGTGTGTAGGGAGTGGAGGAAGAGGCTCTGCACACAGCCTTGTGTATGCAGGTGGTTAGTTAGGAAAACCTTTGTCCATCTGCAGACATATGAGTGGAAACCAGAGACATCAGGATGTCTGGTATGATGCTGTGATCCACATACAAGCATCCTGTTGCAGTCATCCTTATGGTCCATCAGCACAGAGCGATGGAAATGGCATCCTCTGTAGGTGAACTGGTACGGGTCAAAGCAATGAGAGAGGCACTGATTGATGTGTTTGAGTGTCAGTTTTTCAGAACGCTTAAATAACCAGTGGTATGAAGGCCGCAGGTCTGTAATCTGCCAGAACAGGATAGCTTAAAGATGGTCTCTTACACTGTGTACCTCCCTGCTAGTCCATCCAGACTCGCTGCTTTCCTGCTTAACAACACATTTGTTAATCAGCACGTCGTTTCATTTACTTCCTATCAAGTCCTTCTCCATGTCTTTACCATTTTGGTTTGGGTGATGCATGTTTGCAAGCAATCTGCTGTACCCGGTTGAGATGCCTTGTCTCGTCTCGTCTTTGTGCCGCTTATCCGGGGTCGGGTCGCGGGGGCAGCAGCCTAAGCAGGGAAGCCCAGACTTCCCTCTCCCCAGCCACATTTGCCAACTCTGCGGGGGGGATCCTGAGGCGTTCCCAGGTCAGCCGAGAGATATAATCCCTCCAGCGTGTCCTGGGTCTTCCCCGGGGTCTCCTCCCAGAGGGACGTGCCTGGAACACCTCACCAGGGAGGTTCAGGAGGCATCCTGACCAGATGTCCGAGCCACCTCAACTGGTTCCTCTCGATGCGGAGGAGCAGCGGCTCTACTCTGATCTCCTCCCGGAGGACCGAGCTCCTCACCCTATCTCTAAGGGTGAGCCCGGCCACCCTGCGGAGGAAACCCATTTCAGCCGCCTGTATACGAGATCTTGTTCTTTCGGTCACGACCCACAGCTCATGACCATAGGTGAGGGTAGGAACGTAGATCGACTGGTAAATCGAGAGCTTCGCCTTCTGGCTCAGCTCCTTCTTCACCACGACAGACCGGCGCAGAGTCCGCATTACTGCAGACGCCGCACCGATCCGTCTGTTGATCTCACGCTCCATCCTTCCCTCACTCATGAACAAGACCCCGAGATATTTAAACTCCTCCACTTGAGGCAGGACCTCACTCCCGACCCGGAGAGGGCAATCCACCCTATTCCGGCTGAAGACCATGGTCTCAGATTTGGAGGTGCTGATTCTCATCCCAGCCGCTTCACACTCGGCCGCGAATCGCTCAAGTGAGAGCTGGAGATCACGACCAGATGAAGCCAACAGGACCACGTCATCTGCAAAAAGCAGGGACCCAATCCTGAGGCCACCAAGTCGGATCCCCTCAACACCTCGGCTGTGCCTAGAAATTCTGTCCATATAAGTTATGAACAGAATCGGTGATAAAGGGCAGCCTTGGCAGAGTCCAACCCTCACCGGAAACGAATCCGACTTACTACCGGCAATACGGACCAAGCTCTGACACCTGTCGTACAGGGACCGGACAGCTCGCACAAGTGGGTCCGGTACCCCATACTCCCAGAGTACCCCCCACAGGAGCCCCCGGGGGACACGGTCGAAAGCCTTCTCCAGGTCCACAAAGCACATGTAGACTGGTTGGGCAAACTCCCATGCCCCCTCCAGGACCCCAAAGTAGGTATAGAGCTGGTCCACTGGTCCACTGTTCCGCGACCAGGACGAAAACCGCACTGCTCCTCCTCAATCCGAGATCCAACTATCCGGCGGACCCTCCTCTCCAGGACCCCTGAATAGACCTTACCAGGGAGGCTGAGGAGTGTGATTCCCCTGTAATTGGAACACACCCTCCGGTCCTCCTTCTTACAAAGGGGGAACACGAACTCCTCCCATGCCTGAGTTTTTGTCTTGGTGACAGCCGAAGCCGCATGCCGCTTAGCTTGTCGGTACCCATCAGCTGCCTCCGGAGTCCCACAGGCCAAGAAGACCCGATAGGACTCCTTCTTCAGCTTGACGGCATCCCTCACTGCTGGTGTCCACCAACGAGTCCTGGGATTACTGCCACGACAGGCACCAACGATCTTACGGCCACAGCTCCGGCCGGCCGCCTCAGCAATAGAGGCACGGAACACAGCCCATTCGGACTCAATGTCGGGACGTGGTTGGAGCTCTGTTCAAGGTGGGAGTTGAAGCTCACTCTGACAGGGGACTCAGCCAGACGTTCCCAGCAGACCCTCACAACACGTTTGGGCCTGCCAGATCTGACCGGCTTCCTCCCCCACCATCTGAGCCAACTCACCACCAGGTGGTGATCAGTTGACAGTTCCGCCCCCCTCTTTACCCGAGTGTCCAAGATATGTGGCCGCAGGTCCGATGACACAACTACAAAATCGATCATCGAACTGCGGCCCAGGGAATCCTGATGCCAGGTGTACATATGGACACTCTTATTTTGGAACATGGTGTTCGTTATGGACAATCCATGATGAGCACAGAAGTCCAATAACAAAACACCATTTTGGTTCAGAGGGGGGGACCATGCCTCCCAATCACTCCTCTCCAGGTCTCACTGTCGTTGTCCACGTGAGCATTGAAGTCCCCCAGCAGAACAATGGAGTCCCCAGAAGGAGCACCCTCCAGCACTCCCTCCAAGGACTCCAGAAAGGGTGGGTACTCTGAACTGCTGTTCGGCGCATAAGCACAGACAACAGTCAGGACCCGTCCCCCCACCCGGAGGCGGAGGGAAACTACCCTTTCATCCACTGGGGTAAACCCCAACGTGCAGGCACCAAGCTGGGGGCTGATGAGAATGCCCACACCTGCTCGGCGCCTCTCACCATGAGCAACTCCAGAGTGGAAGAAAGTCCAGCCCCTCTCGAGGGTACTGGTTCCAGAGCCCAAGCCATGCGTCGAGGTGAGTCCAACTATATCTAGCCGGAACCGCTCAACCTCGCGCACAAGCTCAGGCTCCTTCCCCACCAGAGAGGTGACATTCCACATCCCTAGAGCCAGCTTCTGCAGCCGGGGATCGGACCGCCAGGGTCCAAGCCCCTTGCTGCCGCATCGGTTCACACTGCACCCGACCCCTACAGCTCCTCCCGCAGATGGTGAGCCCACGGGAGGTGGGGTCCATATAACCCTTTTGGGCTGAGCCCTACTGGGCCCCATGGGCGAAGGCCCGGCCACCAGACGCTCGCTCTCGTACCCCACCTCCAGGCCTGGCTCCAGAGGGCGGTCCCGGTAACCCACGTACGGGCAAGGGAACATTTATGCCCAGGTTTGTCGTCATCATAGGGGTCGATGAGCCATGCTTGGCCTGGTCCCTCCCCTAGACACCTGTTTGCCATGGGTGACCCTACCAGGGGCATAAAGCCCCCAACAACATAGCTGCTAGGATCTTCGGGACGCACAAACCCCTCCACCACGATAAGGTGACGGCAAAGGGAGAGGAGTTGAGATGCTGTAGATTAAATCGTCAGCAGCAACTACAAGCCAGTAATGGTCAGATTACATCTGGAATATAATGACTTTTAACTACTAAATACTGCAATATGACACCAAATACATGTGATGGACTAGCGACCTGTCCAGGTGTACCTGCCTTTCTCCCAATGATTGCTGGGATAAACACCAGCTTCCTGCAACTTTTAATTGTTCGAAGTTGTTAACAAGATGGATAGATGGGTTAATGGATGTATAAATGTATGGATGGATGGATAAATGGATGAATGGATATAATTGTTGCATTTATGTAAAATATACTCGTTCTCTGTTTGTGTGAATTTTTTTTTTTTTTTAGTCTCTGATCTGTTTGTTAGATATGCACAGAAAAGAATATAATTATGACACCTGGAGTATTTAAATGAGTAAATATATATCATATCTAATGAATTAAATAAATGAGATTAAAATAAATAAATAAAATGTAATAAAACAAGCTAAATAAATATTGCAGCACATATATCAAGGCCATCTTCTATTTAACTGAGCCAGTGGAGCTGTACCCACAGCTTAACCTCATTATGCATGTAAACAGAATCCATCTGAGAGCAGAAAGGTTTGAGGTGCAGTGCCGAGTATTTGCATGCAGGCTGGGACATTTAGGCATGAGGGGAACTTTCTGAGCAGAGATTTCTGGGCATGAATTCAAGAAATAACACTGTTAAATCAATAAGCTAGAAAAGCACTCTTGAGAGGTCAGACCTCCACCAAGCAGCTCATTTCCACCGTACTGTGATATTCAGGCGATATTCTGGTCCCACGTTCCTTTTATATGAATTCACTTTTAAATTCCACATCCATATGAATCCACAGTGTCTCAGCTACATTGTGGTGTTTGTTGCATGTTTGTTCTCTTACAGTGAAGAAAGGTTGTTCCTGTTCTGGATGGTAGTATCCAAATTGTTTTTCCTATTCTGGATGGTAGCATCTAGAATGTTGTTCCTGTTCTGGATGGTAGTATCCAGAACATTGTTCCTGTTCTGGATGGTAGTATCCAGAATGTTGTTCCTGTTCTGGATGGTAGTATCCAGAACGTTGTTCCTGTTCTGGATGGTAGTATCCAGAATGTTGTTCCTGTTCTGGATGGTAGTATCCAGAATGCTGTTCCTGTTCTGGATGGTAGTATCCAGAATGCTGTTCCTGTTCTGGATGGTAGTATCAAGAATGTTGTTCCTGTTCTGGACGGTAGTATCCAGAATGCTGTTCCTGGTCTGGATGGTAGTATCCAGAATGTTGTTCCTGTTCTGGATGGTAGTATCCAGAATGTTGTTCCTGTTCTGGATGGTAGTATCCAGAATGTTGTTCCTGTTCTGGACGGTAGTAACCAGAATGCTGTTCCCATGTCTGGATGGTAGTATCCAGAATGTTGTTCCTGTTCTGGATGGTAGTATCCAGAATGTTGTTCCTGTTCTGGATGGTAGTATCCAGAATGTTGTTCCTGTTCTGGATGGTAGTAACCAGAATGCTGTTCCCATGTCTGGATGGTAGTAACCAGAATGCTGTTCCCGTTCTGGATGGTAGTATCCAGAATGTTGTTCCTGTTCTGGATGGTAGTATCCAGAATGTTGTTCCTGTTCTGGATGGCATTATCCAAAGTGTTGCCGGGATCCACATCTATCTTTGATATCATGGAAACCTGATCAGAACTCCTGAATTTCCTCACCATTTATTGGTGTTGTATGCAGATGTACCGATCTCGCCATGAGAACGAATCCTTCACAACATTCCTGTGTCCATAGTGGGATTAGGTTCATTATGTCTCATCTGACTTCAGACTCTATTTGTGCAGTCAGTACAACACGTGACTATGTGAAGCTAGGCAGCCAGCGAACAAAGCCACAAGTGGAAAAAAAAGTTCTCCACACAAGGTTTGCTTTTTTTGTTCTCCCTGAAGATCTTTACAAATTCTTATATTTGCACTTTTTTGGACCTGAAACATAAAAAATAAGTACAAATTACCAGCTAATACAAACATCTTAATGCCACAGTTGAAGATGGTTAGCCTTCCTTAAACATCACATGCATATCACATTGTGTATCACTTTAACAACACATTTTAACCAAAATAATTCCAACACATATTCCTGTGTTTCCTCAACACATTAATACTCACAAATACAAAGATTTTCCAAGGCACAAGCATGTCAGGGCAAATTTATTGTGTTCATTAGCTGCTGTCTCACCATAAACTGTGTATAAAAGATGGGTGGAGCCTCCGTGACATCACCCATAGGTTTCTGAAGAGCTGAATTGAAGCTCATTGGTCGGTTTATATCGTTGCCATTTTGGCAACGTTACGCTTGTCATCTTTCCAGGAAAATACAAAACTGAGCAAAGAGGTGGAGCTGAGAGGGGAGTTGTGATTGTGGGGGTGGATGATCGACATCTAGCGAACTCCAACCTGCTTGTAGCTAAGAGCTTACCAAGCTAACCAGCTAACGGAGATAAGCGGGCTAAAGCTAAATCACACCATTAACCAGCTAAAAGAAAAACGGGGTTTTTCTACATTCCTCTTTCCTGAAGCATGACAGCAAGTGCCTGTCAATAAAAAGGACACACCCCTAAATATTGCTAATTTTTAGATGAAATTACTTCTAAACGGAAGAGTTAGAAAAAAAAATTATTCCTCCACAGTTGTCATGAAATTAAACTAGACATATTAACCTAAAATGGATTTTTGTACCAGGCTGTAAACATGTTTATTTCTGCTGTAAACATGTTTATTTCTGCTGTGAAGTTGTTTTTTTTAACATGGGAGTCTATGGGGATTTGCTCTGTTTCGCAGCCCCTAGTGGATGAAGGGGGAACTACATGTTTTAATGATTTTAGGCTTCACTTTTAACCGCTGGAGGTTGCTGCTTGTTTTTCATTTATTTTATAATATGTCAAAGAACTGTTCTATAGTAAAAGCACCTTTTGACCAGGTAACTGCACGAACAATATCACAAAGATTGTTGTGATACAGATGTCTCACTCTGTTTAGCTTTCCATCTTAGAATATTTTAACCCTTTGAAGTCTGAACTTACTTTTAAAACTATGAACTTTAGTTTTTACCTTATTGATATAAATCATTAACAATATAAACCGATTACTGTCTTTGGCCAAAAGGCATGACACTTTGTTTAAAAACAAGAAATGCTCTTAAAGAGTGAGAAAACTGCTGTTGATATAATTAGCTTTTACCCACAATGCCTTGCAGTGCAGGGATTGTCAGTCATGGCTGACCCTGACTGGTGTCCTGCTCCTTTATCTGATCTGCAGCTGAAAAGAAAGCAGGCTGTGAGTCGATGCTATCGCTCCAGAAACTCCTGCAACTTTTCTCATTTTTTTTTCCATCATTTGTTGTCACCATCTTCCACACACACACGCACACACACACACAGACACACACACACACACACACACACACACACACATGTGAGCGACAGCACGCCACGGCTCTTCATTGGGTTAGCTGACACTGGAAAGGTCACTACAGATTACTCATGGTCAGCTTGTCTCTGTCTACAGCCAATACAAGCGCTGCACTGACTCTGTCAGCGAGGAATTACACCACTGACCTTTTTGTGTTTACGTGTGCGATTGTGTGTGCATCTTTCATACATTTTGTTTCATTTCTCTGTGTGTGTTACGTGCATGTATTTGTAAGTTCATGGATATGAAGTTTTCTGTATTTGTTTGTGCATTTATGTGTGTGTTGCTGTCAGTCTCTGTCTCGTCTTGCCGCTGCTTTTCCTTTGGGTCATTGGCATTCTGCTCATGCCTTTCACTCATACTGACATTGAGATTATTGCTATTGCTGCCCTATCTTATTTACTTAAGCCTTGTGTGTGTGTGTGTGTGTGTGTGTGTGTGTGTGTGTGTTTGTGCAGCCTAGTCCTCGGGGTAAAACACAGCCGTTTTGTCTACACATTCTGTCAGAAAAAGGTCCCGGTGGCACCTCGCCTCTTACATTTTGTGGCTAATGTGCAGGCTGTATTTCTTTTCAAACAAATATTTTTCAGGAGCCAGGACTCAAAACCAAAACCAGACAAGTTAAAAACCTCATATGGGATTTGGAGACTGAAGGCAAAGTATGAACGACCAAACAAAGTGAAAATTCAGTGACTGGCATTGGTACAAACTTGGATACGGAGGAAAAATGATTCTGACACCTGATAAACTCTGAGATTTGACATGTCTGCGTTTATATGTGAAAGTAAAACAGCAACATCCGACCCAGGCAGGTGGTTTGGACTTCATGCACAGCACCGTGAAGTTTCGATCCAGCACTCATTTCTCCACATTTTGCCTCCAAGCCTACATACAGATTTTCTTGGGATGCTTGAGAGTAGTCTTGAGCAATCGTCCTCCAGGCGTTCTGAAGGACTTTGAAGGTTTTTCACACATTTCCGGTTCAGTCCTTGGAAGGAAAACAGTTTAACTCTCATCTATGAATCACTAGAGCAGAAAAAGAACCTGCTGTAAGTGGGATTGTAATGCACCACTCATTTTGTTCCAATTTCTTCTGTTTTTTGTCAATAACTAATATCAAACATAACGCAGCCGGACTTTTTAAAGCAACAAAGTGATTTGGAAAAGCCGCAGTTTGTCCTTGAAGAGTTTGAGCAAACGGGACAAATGAAGGACAAAAGAAGAAGACGACGAGTCAGGCAGCAGATGAACGCGTTCTAAAAGTCATGTTCTGAAGAAGTGGGAACAAGACCTGAACCAGGACCTGAGGTGTCACCTCCAGACCTCTACACAGCAGAACCAACGGGAATGAATGTTATAAAACTGTGAATAACTCGGAGGTGTTATTCACAGTATTCACAGGTGTAATAAAGTGATATTAGAAAGTTTCGACAAACAACAACTGCGATTTGCAGGTGTTTTCATTGAACAGAGTTTTGTTAATGAGTTAATGAGTTTTCATACAATCTCATCTGACTGACAAGAATTTGCGACAACTGCGGCTCATGTAGCTACGTGGCGTTATTGTGTGTTTTTTTTACTTGCTGCGGAGAATTTGCGACGGCTTTTCAAAGCTTTTTTCCTTCATTTTCATTTCTAAAACTCTGAAATTCACAGTTGTTTGTGGCACACTGCACCATTTTTACCAGAAATGAAATGGTCTCAGCACCCCCTCATCATGTTCAGGGACACGTAAATGTGGAAAAAATATTTCCATTAAACTTTTACTAAATATTTCTATATCAAAACTTAAAAAAAAAAAAAAAAAAAAAAAAAAAAAACTCATGAGAGCGTAAAAACGTTTTAACCATTTTTGAGACTTTTTTTTTTAAAACATAGGTGTTTCCATTTGTGTTTTTTATTGTGATATTTCGTTTTTGTGCAATTCTAGTTGTCATGGAAACGCAGCTAAGACACTCGGTGATACAAAGTCCGGATGAAGTGACAGCGACAGGAGCTGCTTTTAGCACAAGAGGAAGAAAACAAGGGAAAAGAGGAATTTGCAAAGTTCATAACTTTTCCTTCTTCCACAGGCGACTGGATTATCCGGATACGGAGAAGCAAAACATAGAAAAGTGATTTAGAACAGAGAGATTGTCCTGAGAAGACGACTGAATAGAGAAGATTTCATCTTCGCAACGTTCAGGATTTTGCAGCTCAGCCTGAGGATGCAAACCTGAATAAACATGATCTGCTTTACATCGGATAGATCCATCCACACACACGTGCACTCTGCATAATCGCAGCATTGTTAAAGCATCCTGTGCACTGACTGAAACACACACACACACACACACACACACACACTCGAGTTGAGCAAACTCACACCGACACTTCACAGATTACACAGATGCAGAGTTGCAGCTGAGAGCCGGCTATTCTGTGTTCACTATATGGTTGTGATCTGAGTGTGTGTTGTGTACACACCAGCGGATGTTTCAAAGGTGATAAGAGGCGCTTACACACAAGCACGCAGATATAAAACCCCTGTCGGGGCGGACGACGACTCTCTTCCTCACACACGCTGTAAAACACACTCACAACTAAGTCAACACACGCTTTGACGAGGAGAGTCAGGCAGCGAGGCGAAACACTGACAAAAACATAAAATGCTGTAAAGAAAGATAAAACTGCGCCAGAATTTCTCGACTCAGCTGCTCATCCACAAAAAAATCCTCCTTTGAAGCTCAAGGTTGAAATCTGTCTCTGGAAAAACGCAGCTCCGTGCACAAGTTTTGAGCCACTCTTCAGGTCTTTATATGTTGCAGGAAAACATTTTATTTTTCTGGAAATATAAAAATAAATGACAGCAGTGCAGTGAATTATTGATGGAACTAAAAACAACCTACAAGGCTAAATCAGCTTCTTGTCTCATCCCCCCTTTTTTGTCATTTTCGTTTTATTGATTTTTCATTTTGTAAACAGACAGAAACAGTGAACTCCACCGTTTGGTGAGTAAATAACATCAGGGAGAAGAAATGTAAAGAATAAAACTGTCCCAAGAGGCTTGTAAAGACCTCCAGCTGTGCGGGAAGCGAGCCGAGTGAAGGCCGCTGGGAATAAACCTCACAAATCTGCAAATGATCTTCCAGGTGAAATATCAGCATGCATCGCTAAAACAAACCGTCAACGTGGCGAAAACACACATGGGAGGACATCTGTGTATCTGGACAAGCAGGATGGGAAATGTGTAATATTCTCAGGTTGCGAGAGTTGTTTTTTTACGTGTATTATCCAGTAGGGCAGTGACGCTTTTGTCCCGATACGATTCCCATTTTTTTGGGTGCCAATTCGATTTAAATTGTGATTCTCACAATTTTTTGATATTGCTGATTTTTGTAGATTAAAAACAAAATAAAAGTATAAACTTATTTTTTTGCTCATCATTTTTTTATTATTTCAATTAGGAACAAACAACCCAGTATCCAGACCATCATTCTGCTATAATGTCCAAGAAGACGGGTAAAAAGAGCAAACAGACAAAAATTTTATGTTGGATTATTTTTATTTGTTTGAAAAAATTCGATTTTTTTTTAACAAAAAAATCTATTTTAAAATTGTGAAGAAAAAAAATCCAGATTTTTGATTTTTCGATCCGATTGTCCCACCCCTAATATCCAGTGTTCTTTTAGCTTAATGTCTGTTCTTCTGTCTGCAACTGTGTTAATGTGTGTTTTTATCTAAAAACATGTTCGTACAAACGTGCACAAATAGCAAATAAACTGTGAATCTGCAGCGACAACAACATTGTTCTGATGCAGGAACAACTGGGAACATCCTGTTCTGAAACGGAGACGAGAACCTGAGGAGTGGAACCGTTTATTCCAGAAGCTGGACCATGACTTGGACTGGGACAGTCCGAGGTTCTGCTTCAGAAGATCAGATCATCTCTGTGATCGCTGTCGCGATGACTGTTTTTGAACAAGCCAATGGGAACTTTCACATAAGTGGGAATTTTTGGAGTTCTAATATTCCCATCCAACAGATACATGATTAACAAACCACCAGAGTGGCATCCACACACTCCTCTGGTTTGGTGCTGCAGCAGTCGCCCCGAGTGGGGGCGGTATTACATTTCCTTCTCCTGGTTAGGACTGCTAACCATCAGAAGCCTGGAAATGACACCAGCGATTACCTCCATGTTAGTAAACGCCGTTCTGTTCCCTGCATGACGTCATTCGTGTTCAACTGAGCATGCAGGTCAGGTGAAGAGCGTGAACTGTCCACTCTGCAGGCGGGTCGTGTTTAAAAACGTAATGTCAGCAGCCAGGCAAAAAAAAATCTGATTTGAGCTGTAAATCAGAATATAGCATTAAAGACGCATTCCGTAACTTTCTGACCTTAAAACTCAGCGTTCCAGACTTGTTCGATGACACAGTGACATCTAGCGTGTATTTCTAGAGCCGCTGCTGCCCAGCAGCGTCCCGAGACTCTTTACAACTTTAACATCCGGGACGCGACGTTCCGTTTCGCTTCACGGTAGAATAAGGAACTGGCTGCTTGAACATGCAACGTCGCTGATTCAGCAAAGAAACACAAGAAGATTTAAAGAGAGAAAGGGACAAGAGTCATCATAAGATGGTCTCCTGCTGGCTGGAGAGAGCTAACAGGTCAGGTAGGATGAGGCAGGATGGATGCCCAGTTAGCCGTCAATAGGGGGCGCTGACGGGGAAATGGTTCAAGTCCTGTCGTGTCTTTCAGGCCTGCAGTGTGAACGCAGCCGGTGAGGGAGGGGCGGAGTTGGTTTATATAGCAAAGGTAGATGTAAGCAGACCAGGTGATACTGTTGCTATGGGAACGGAAAGACAGTGTGCTGCTGAGGAGGACTTCCTGCTGGAATATTCTCCTCCTGTGTTTCATCCGGCTGATTCCAATCCAGCCGTCATCGTTTGTCGGATTCAGCTTTACAGATAAAGTTATGATAGTGTCCTCGTCATTATTTACAGAATCTATTGATCCTAAATACGTCCTGATTGATCACAGACAAACTACGCTGTTATCACTGTGAGGTCCGTGGTACACCAGCGGTAAATGACGGCCACTGATATCGTTGATAACTTTCTGATTGCAGTTCATGTCGTCTCTAAACGAAGTCCAACATGCTGCCTTCAATCTGCAGCCACCGCTGCTGATATTGTTAGAAACTATGTGTCCGTTTGGAAGTGCTGCTCACCTCTCTTCCCAAAGAAACGAGGAAGCCGCTGCTTCGCTGTTACATCGTCTTCCCCCATCCTTTCCTTCCTGTCTTGTTCCATCGTCTGATTTCTCTTTCTTGGAGAAAGACGTGACTTTTTCCCGCCTATATCTCCTCTAATGTTGGCTTGCTCAATACCCAACCTTTGTAACAGAAGATTTTTGTAACTAATGTAGCTCAGGCATGTTTGTAACCACCTGTTACGTCCCGGCTCGCTATGGGTGAACGCCGCAACATAAAATAAAGTGTGCCAGATGGAACTGGAGTTTTTGGGGGCTTTTATTGTCCCACACTAAAGGAAAAACAATACACACCCAAGAGGAAGGGGCAGGTGGTGCAGCTAAAGTACAAACAAAGCAAACCCAAAACAAAAAGCACCAGCAAGTACTGACAGTTAGCCATCCAAAACAATCATGACAGCAAAACGTAAGGCTAAGCCCAAAACTATACGCGAAAAAAACAACAATGAGCAAAACAAAGAGCAAAAAAACACAAACAAGCACCACCAGCTACCCAAATAACTAAACCAACCAAAACTACAGAAAAAGCCAACAGCAAGATGCACAAAAAGGCTTAATATTTTCACACAAAACAGTAACCAGTCTGCGAGGGCAAGCTGTATCCAGAACCACAGCTGCCACGCAATGAAGAAGTTGCAGCTCTTTTATGCTGGAATGGAGATGTGTTGAGTCTTGATTGGTTCTGAGGGCAGCCAATCAGCAATACAGATGAAGGGGGTGTGATGAGGAGAGGCCAATCCGAGCCAGGTGATGCTAGTGGAGGTTGTCCATGCTGTGTGAGAGGAATTATCATAGGAAAGTGGTGGCAGCTGTAACACCACCCGACAAGGTCAGACAGCTTGGAAGCGAGTTGACGTCTCCGTAGAACAAACGCCAGAGAGTTGGTACGCGTTTGACTGTTCCAGTTGAAGAGGGAAGTCGAGTAAATGGGGAAATTAAGCTGTTTTGTGAACCAAAAAAAGACACTGTGTGACAAAGAGGCCTTGTCACACCACACACACAATAATGGACCTACCGGGCTGTTGTAATAGATTATTGAGGGTGTACACTGGATGATTTAGCTACTGGTACAAAGATGGGGTGTTGCCATGTTCACTGGGAGCTGGGGGGAAACCGAGCTAGCGTTAGACCGTCACAGGACTCCAGGAGACGCCACCTTATGACATATTATCCTGTTTATTTCCATTATGCATGGATTATACATTGTGAGGTGGACATTGATCCAATGTCTGTGTTATGAGGAATGTTTGTTGACAAATGAATGGTGAGTCAGGAGGAGCTACAGGTTTATAAGCAGCTCATTCTGAGCTGAGCATTGGTGGAGAGTTAGGAATGGGCGTAGCAGATGACGGAGTGTGTTTATGGAGCTGGAGATGGTTGGGAGACCAGTGTATATATTGCTGCCCTTTGGTGGATTTTCGCCATATTTTGAGGGAACGAACCCCGCCACACACTGTTGGCCCCAGAAACACGTCTCACCACCAGGAAAATGGCCAGTGTTCCAGTTGGCCAGTCTACTCCTGTGAAGCTGGTTAAATCAGACGTTTTTGGCTGAAATAACAGGAGCGATTTTCACTCTGAACAAGTCAACGAACAAGTATTTTCCTCACAGCAACAGATTTTTAGCCTGTTGACATCAGAAGAGCCGCGGCTACTTGGAGAAGAGAGCTGTAGGTCTCCGACGTCCCCGCTGAGACGTGTTTGACAGCTCCATGAAAGCCTTGAAAGCAAGGTGGGCCACTTCAGCCGACAGAACGCCGTGACTAAAGAGGTTTTAGACGCCTCTATGACGGGTTAGAAAAACCTCTCAAATGATCGTCTTTTCTTCAGCTTCTTCAAATCCCTATTTATGAAGGTGTTTCCACCAGAATTTAAAAATTAGACGGCATTCGGTGGGAAAATAAAATGCAAACAAACTCTTCTGACCGCCGCTGGTAGTTCTGAGCATGTGCAGACGACCTAAGGACCAGTTTGTTGAATCAACTGGCTGCAATTTTGCAACTGTTAAAGCAGTAAATAAATCAGTGAGAGAACATTTGTCATTATTCCCAATGCAAAATTTCAGTCTTTTAAACACCTTAGACAGCAAGGTTTAATTTAATTTTTACATAAATAAATTAGTAATCTAAGAAATGCAACTTACTAAGACTGTATTTAGGCTTTGAGAGAGTTCCACCCAACACTGGATTCTGGCTAAATTACCATTTTAGAGGTAAAAGAGCGACTTTGTGTGCAGTTCGTGAGGTGTATGTAAGCCTGAAGGAATCATTTCAGGCTTGTAAATTGTAGCCAGTGCAGATCTGTGTAAATAACAGCAAAGGGTCACATAAACATGCATATGAGGCAGATGGTGGGAACGGCAAGGAGCAGGTGAATAACAAAGAGAGGGAAAAGCAGCTGAGGGAGCCAGATGGAGGGGGCCAGTTGAAAGGCAGGTCAGCTCAGCGACGTGCAAGGCTGCACAAGGTGACGGCTTCCTCCACACTTCTCACTACGTCACTCAACATTTCAGCACAAATACGGAGGATGAGGAAGAAGCACAAAGGTACACAGATTCAAAGCTGTGAAATCAATCAATAATTCCTAGCATGCATCCGCATCCCCGCCCAGTTATTTCTGATCATAAATCTGGCTGCGCTCCGTCTATCCCATGCAGCATCATTCATTCATCAGGCTCCTGCTGGTGCGCCAACGCGGAAGCACGGAGGTAAACAAGCCAGTGTTACTGAACATCACTTCTTCCTGCCGCATCATTTCCACATTTCTCTGCAGAGTGTGAAAAATATATGAATCAGGAACGCCGCAGGGACGACAGTACGGCCAGATCCTCCTGCTTTCTCTACGAAATCTGATCCATTACAGCAGAGTGGTAGTTTTTACGGAGCATGAGACTGATGCTTTACTTCATATCCAGAATTATTTCTCTGCATGGATCTGAGCCGCGAGTTAAACATGAAGATGAAACTATGGCTGTTTGGGGTTTTATTGTGTCCTATATAAGTATCCTGCAGAAATCCACTGCAACAATGGACGCAGTATGAACACCAGACGAGGCAGAGGACCCTTAACACCATTGCTATGGATTTACCCACAATGCAATGCTACGTAAAATGCAGGAAGTGACTTGATGTAGTCCACTTCCTGTATTTGGTCGGCTTGAAACGGAACGAGACCTGCGTTTGTAGGCGGACCGAGTCTGGTTATTTGGTCCAAATCAGAATTCGTTCACATTTCTCCAAATGAAGCGACTTTCTGAGCAAACGGATGAGGATTGGGATGAAAAAGTCAGAAGTAAATGTTCCCTGAAGGTTGCAGGGAACCAGATATCGACCGTATTCGGGCTCTGGATGTGGAAGAAGTGATTTGTGGAAGTAAAGTTGGTGATTGTTTGTCTGGAGCTTGTTCTGAGAAGGGACAGGAAGAGTGGCAGGAAGATGGGAATTCTGCGAGAAGCTGGTGGCTCTGGGGGTTTTTCCTACTCCGTTACTTTGACCTGATGCAAGGCTATCAGTTTCTATAGTTTTTTGGCTTTTGTTTTGTTGGCTGGTTAGGATGTTGCGCTTTACCAGGGGGCATCTGTCAGAATGCACAAGATGACAAGTTCCTTCCTGGTCTGGGTTGTTTATTACTTTAAACATGAAAATAACTGTTTGGGTTGACTTGTTCCAGCTTTTATATCTCAGAAGTCTTGTTGCACTTTACTTCTGATGCTCTCTGCCTTTAAATAGTATAAAAACTCCCGTATGAATGACCAGTTTAAAGTCATTCTCTGCTCATCTGATCTGTTTACCTTGTTTTCACCACTTCAGATCAGACTCGATGCTTCAGTTCCAACTCAGTTCTTACATTTCCAAACTCTTTGGACAACGTCCCGGTCTTGTCAGATTCGGAACGTGGAGCAGATGGATTTTAGGGGGAAAAAAGGAGGTTAACAGATGTGCAAAGGGAAAGTGAGAAACAGCAGGTCGGCCCAGACAGGAAGCTGCAGGAGAGGACATCCGTCACGTTGCCTTCTAATCTGCATCCTACGACCCAGACGAACATGACGCAGGTCGAGGTGCTCTTGTCCTCAGTTTCGTATCTGCTCATTTGTGCAACTTGTACATTTTTACCTTTCTTTGGGGCTTTTTCCACTCTACAAGACGAGTTCTGTGGCTGATTTAAGTATGCACCATCAGAGCAGTAATGGGCAGCCAAACCTTGGCAGTATTAAAGCCCCAATTATTATTCATTTCATCTCTTCTTCTCTTCCTTTTTCTCCTCTCTGGACGCATTTCAGCTCCTTTCTTTCATCTGTTCCTCTCATCATCTTGCAGAGCATCACCTCTCTTCCTCTTTCAACTCACTCATCCCCCTTCTTTCCTTTTTCGGTTCTCTTTTATCTCCATATCGCTTCTTTTTTTTTTGCTTTTTCCTCCAGAATTTCTCCTCTCTTTTACTTTTTACTTCTCCAATCAACTTCAAATCTGGTTTCTGCTCTTCATCTTTAGCCTGTTCAGCTTTCACATATACTTAGCTGCACGTTGTGATGCAGGTACATGTACTCACGCAAACACAGGGGACCCTGGGGCCTCCGCATAGCCTTGAATTTCACCTATATTCCGCTGCTCAGCAGGCAAAGCCACAGAGAAACATGAATCCTCTGCGTTTTCATGTTGTAAGTCTTCACCTTCTCCACTACTCTGCCTCTTATTCCTCATTGTTCTCCCTTCATGCACCATCCCCTCCTCTGGCTTCTTGTTTGAGCACTCAGTCCATCTCTCAGCCTTAGAAACGGCGGTCACACAAGCCAAGAAACCCACACATACAAACATGGAAATGCATGTACAAATGAACACCCACATGCAACCTGCACACAAACACATTCATGACAGCGAGAGGGTCTGCCGGTGAAAAACACTCAGAGCTTTCAGCGTCGTCAGATGGGAAAGCAGCACTCTCCTCCTGCGTTCGTCTGCATGATGTCTCTTTCTTAAAAGAAAGCTGATTTTTGGATATTGCTTTTTTGTCAGCGCGACTGCCAAGAAGGATTAGAGAACAGTGCAGCAGATTGTCTCATGGAAAAAAAAAAAAAAGCGTTTTTCCAGGCTGAACTGGAAGTAAAATAATTCATGCAAATGTTGCAATCAACAGTTCATATGCTGCACACATAACACGCCGACCATCTGTCGGTGCGAGAACTGGGGCTGAATATAAATGTGGCGCGCAGCGTGGCAGGAAGCCGCTGCAGTTACAGCTTCGGGAGAAATGCATCCCTGTCAGACGGAGGTGTCACACCCAAACATCAGCTGACAGATTTATTTGTTATTGGACTGAAATTCCAGTTCAGAATATTCAGATTGACTGACAGCCTCTCCGAAGTGTTGCCTTTCATGCTGATTAATGCATGAAAGTAAGAGAGATGCGGGACGATCCCGCACAAAGCGTGACATCTGGCCACCCTAGCTCCGGTACGCAGGGGCCACAATCCTGCAGGTTTTCCACGTATCCCTGCTCCAACACACCAGACTCTAGTTAATTAGTCATTTTGCAGAATTTCATTGTTGGATCCATTTAATGGAAGTCAGGCATGTTGGAGCAGGGACACATCAAAAACCTGCAGGACACCGGCCCACTTTGGACACCACTGGTCTAGAGCAGATGTGGCCAACTCTGGTCCTTGAGATCGGCAGCCCTGCATGTTTTAGTAGTTTCCCTGCTGCAACACACCTGACTCAGATCAATGGGTAAGGGTAATTAATGTGCAGCAGGAAAACTCCCAACTCGTGCAGGACCCGAGTTAGCCTCCCCTGGTCTAGATGATCCAACAACTGGTGAAGCCAGTTAGCATAAAGGTTCATCAGAAAAACCTCGTCGTTTATTTATTTTGAACTGAAGAAAACGAATTTTAAAAGAAAAAATAAAATATTATACAGTGACTTTGATCATATTTGACCACATGGATCAAAGATCAACCTGCGTCGGGATTTGTTGATATCAGTATCAAACGGAGTTGAACAACATTGTAGGATATCGGTAAAAAAGACAACATCGAACATCTCAAATGAATACGGAGTACCAGCAGATAGTATCGCAGACATGCGCTGAACCGGCTGGTTTCAAGCGTGGTGGAGCATTAATATGTGCTTTGTTTCGTTTTGTTTTGTTCTGCCCAGTTTTCTGCTGCTTTCGCACAACCATGTGTGAAATACGACTTAACCAAAAACAGACATTTAAAAAGTAATTAAACATTTTATTGTGTTTCTAACAACATCATTTAGTCAGAAAGGCTCATAAGTATGAATCAGTTTTACATTCTGGTTTCCTTTTAAAAGACGAGTCACTAATTTCCAGAAAGCCTCCGACAAACGGAAAAGTAAACAACAAATGGAAATGCTTTTCTGTTTTGCATATCATTTCCAGCAAGCCGAGTTGTTTTGTTTTTCCAGGATCTCTCACCTCCTGCTTCTCTGTCACAGACAAAATGTCGTTCTGATGTTTCTCAGCTTGTCATTGTTGAGACAACCATGAAAAACAGATCGCTGCAAATTACAAGACATAACGGAATTAATTAAAGATTAATGTGACGCTTAAACGATGATAAACAACAGGATCTGGAAACAAATTTACATGTTTTCCAGTGAAATAATAATAATAATAATAATAAATATTAGTGAAAAGATGTGTGTAGAAGCAGCAGCTCTGCAGTGGAAATCACAGTCAGAACATGAAGTGATAAATTAACATCAAAATGTGACAAGTTTCCACGCGGAACGTCTGGAACGTCTCTTTATGACTCAAACATGTTGACACCTGGAAAAGAGAACGAGCCCAAATGCTGCAGACTAGAGGGGGGAACGTGACGGATGTGTGTGTCACTGTGCCTGTGAGAGGTGTGTTTTTATGAGCCGTTGTATGTTTATGTGTTGGAAATGGGGTGTGTGTGGCACCTGAGGCACTGCGTGGTCTGATGGCTGAAGGCGGGGAAGGGGGGGGGGGGGACTGAAGGATGCATCATCTTGCAGGAGAAACCCAGAGACTGATGGGATTGTTTGCTTTGTTGTTGTTGTTGTTGTTTTACTTGGGTTGGCCACCGGCAGCAGAACCTGCTTGAAATGCAGACGCTACCTGTGAAGCCTGAGGTCCCCATCTGTCTCTGCAGGTAGCATCTGTGTGTGTGTGTGTGTGTGTGTGTTGAGGCTTAGCATGCTATATTGTGTGTCCAGAACGATGTGATTGTGGGTTTATGTTGATAGAAAAGTGCATTTGTGCTCGGCTTGTTTTCCCAGCGCTTATTGCTGCTGTTGTTTATGAAGATGTGTCTCTTCTAAACTCGTCTGCTGTGTTTTCCTTCTTCGTGACACCTGCAGGGACCGCATACGAGGAAAATCTGACAGGCCTTATTTTCTTTTCTTGTTATTTTTCCCTTTTTTTTAAAAAAAAAAACAAAAAAACAGCTACAACATCTTAACGCCTTTACATTTTTATGAGTGTTTACTCTTTACATATTGTCTGTCATCTCTCTGTTTGAAGCATATTTCCTCGGAGAGTTTGCTTCATATTGTGTGATTGAAGCATCACACAGTCGCTGCACATCATGATGAGAATCTCCCGTTGCAACACATCCGAAGCTGCTCTGCAGGATGTAGATCTGGTGACTGCTGAGGCCGTTGGAGGACAGTGAACTCATCAGCTGCGTTTCCTTTACAGTTTCATCTGAGATATTTCTAAAATTTTGACAAACTACTATTGGGATTTGCAGATGTTTAAAGTGAATGGTGTTCAGTGAGATTTTATAAGCGTCACCGCTCATGCCAGGTTGCCAGGTTACCAGGTTGCCAGGTAGCTTTTTGTCAGGTTTTTCAGCTTGCAGGGAAGGATTTTTTCTTTTCTTTTACTTTTAATTATTTGTTAAAAAAAAAAAAACAACATTTCTGTATCCTCCTCCGTCCATACACACTGTACCATCTTCACTTAAACTGAACTGATCACATGACCGCCTACATCATGTCCAGTGACGTTTAAATGTGAAATTCTTAAAGAAAAAACACCTCATGACAGTATACTGACTTTTTTAGTGGTTTTAGATTAGTTTCCATTACCAGTTTTATTGTGTGATGTTTAGGTTTCGGGCATTTCTAGAGGTAATGGAAACAGCTGTTATCATGTTGAAGGAAGCAGCTGGAGATGATGTGAGCTTTGTGACATGGTGCATCATCCTGCTGGAAGTTTCCATCAGAAGATGCTACACTGTGCTCAGAAAGGGATGGACATGGTCAGCAGCAGGACTCAGGTCGGCTGTGCTGGTTAAACCATGTCATACTGGTACTGAGGCGCCTGAAGCGTTGATCCTGACGGCAGGATGGATTCATGTTGTCATGACAACGATCATGTTGTCATGATGTTTCCAGCAGATTCTGATCCTACCATGTGAATGTGGAGCTGAACTGGAGACTCATCAGACCAGCAACGTTTCTCCATCTTCTATTGTCCAGTTCTGGTGAGTCTGTGTGAATTGTAGCCTCAGTTTCCTGTTCTTACTGACAGGAGGGAACCCGCTGTGGTCTTCTGCTGCTGGAGACCATCTGCTTCCAGGCTGGACATGTTGTGTGTTCAGCAATAGAATCCTGCAATAGAAACTCACTTAAATCTCCCGTCTTCCTCATTCTGAGGTTCAGTTTGAACTGCAGCAAGTCGTCTTCATCATGTCTACGAGACTAAATGTGTTGAGTTGCTGCCATCTGAACAAGCGGCAACGTCCAGCAGTAAAAAGTGAAGCCAATGTGGAAGTGCACAAAAACTGCAGTTCCCCCTTCATCCACTAGGGGCTCCAATACAGAGCAAATCCCCCATGGACTCCCATGTTAAAAAGACCAACTTCACAGCAGAAATAAACATGTTTACAGCCTGGTTCAAAAACCCATTTTCGGTTTAATAGGTCAGGTTTACCTTCATGACAACTGTGGGGGGAGTGGATTTTTTTTATAACTCGCCTGTTTTAAAGTAATTTAATCTCGAAGTTTGGCAAATTTAGGGGCGTGTCCTTTTGATTGACAGGTACCAATTTCCCGCTTCAGAAGAAGTGGGAGGTTGGTACCTGTCAATCAGAAGAATGTAGAACAACCGCGGTTTTTAGCCGGTTAACAACGTGACTTAGCTTTAGCCCGGTTACCTTCGTTAGCTGGTTAGCTCCCGTTATGTCGGGGTTAGCTCAGTTAGCTTTTAGCTACAGAAAGCTCAGAGTTCGCTTGATGTCAATCATCCACCATGACGCTCACAGCCCCCCTCTCAGCTCCACCTCTTTGCCCATATTTGTATTTTCTGGATGAGACGGCACGCATGACCCTGCCAAGATGGTGATGGTAGGAACCGCCCACCGAGCTTCAATTCAGCTCTTCAGAAACCTCCGGGTGACGTCATGGAGGCTCCGCCCATCTTTTATATACAGTCTACGGTTGTGACGCATCAGTTATTTGTGTTAACAAGCGGTTTAACGGTTGAACCTCATCAGACATAAAGTGAGTGTTTACCCACAATAAAGGCCTCTTCCTCTAGAGGGTCCAGTATCAGGCATAAATCCCAGTTCGTCAATGAAACAGTGTCTACTGTGAGTAAATTCACCTGCATGATGGAGGGAACAATGAGCATAGTCGCAGTTTTAATGTGTTTATCGTGATCATGCATCGCCTCATTCTGATTATTTTTTTATTCATCAGCAGAAATCAGCTAATTAACAAGTTGACCTTCATTTAAATGTGTTTTTCTGTGTAACTAGGAGAAATTCAGGGCTCTGATTGCTGCCCATAAAAGTTGGCCGTTTGAAAAGCTGCAGGATGGAGCGCCCACATGCTTGCATACTAACTTCCTAGAACACGCATGCACACACACGCACACACACACCGCCGAAACCACTGCATCCAAACACCAGCTGGGCTGTAAATGTCACAGGAATTATAGAAAAACACCTGAGCCCAGAGTAGTGCACCCCTCTGCTTCTCTTTTTCTCTTTCAATCTCTTTGTCTTTTTCTCTCAAACAAGAACAAATAGCCATTTATTTAATTTTTTTTCCATTTCACACACCTTCAGCATACTCTTAACCCTCCCAGATGTCAGCCAAGTGACAACAACACAATTCACCACACCTTTTTATAATGTAAATGAACCATGCGATTAGCATGTGTGCACTAATCCTCCATTAAAACCAGCCTGCAGGTTTCATATAAACTAACATTTGCATGCTTCTGTTCAGTTTCACAACTCAACACTTCTGATACATCCTGTATTTGTGTTCTGCAAAGCGTTAGTTTTCATTTATGCGTGTACAAACCCACCTATCAGCTGTCATTGTGCATATATTACTGTACATATATACAAGTCGTGTAGGCAAAGACTCCTGCAGAGCTGTTTGTCTGATCTAAACCTCCAGCTGTGATTCAGTTACTTAACACTTCAGTGAAAACATCCATACATTGTTGTCAAATGAGTGGTGATATCTCGGTATAATTACTCCAAACAAAAGGGACTCCGACAGTGAAAAATTGGCTGCTTTAAGTGCACAGTCACTTCTTAAGCTTCTCATAATTGACACCACCTTTTCTATGAACCCCTTTGCCACTTCATCCACGCATCAGGGAAACAGTCAGTAAAGCTGCTAATCTCGTCAGTGCCGGTCTCATTTGCAGATTGTAATAACACGAATGTCTCGGTGAAAGCGGTAATGATTTATTGGCGTCGAACTCCCATATTTAGCAGCGCTAACTGGTTTAATGAGGGCTGGCTAAAGCCTACATTTAAAGCCATTGATGTAAAACCCCAAAGTGTAATTTATTTCACCATATATGTGACGGATGTTCACTTAATCAATTTGAAGGTATTAAGTTAATTTAAGTGGAATGTCTTCTTTCATTTGTAGTTGGATTGAAGGGTTGGTAACCATGTATGTAGTGGTGTGGAATGTAGGGATCTTTTGCATGGATATGTTGCCATTCATCCATCCATTTATACATTCATCCATCCCTCCAACCATCCATCCATCCATCCATCCATCCATCCATCCATCCATCCATCCCTCCCTCCATCCATCCATCTATACATTCATCTATCTATCCACCCTTCCATCCATCTATACATCCATCTATACATCCATCCATCTATACATCCATCCATCCATCCATCCATGCATCCATCAATCCATCCATCTATCCATCCATCCATCCATCCAACCATCCATCCATCCATCCATCCATCCATCCATCCATCCATCCCTCCCTCCATCCATCCATCTATACATTCATCTATCTATCCACCCTTCCATCCATCTATACATCCATCTATACATCCATCCATCTATACATCCATCCATCCATCCATCCATCCATGCATCCATCAATCCATCCATCTATCCATCCATCCATCCATCCATCCATGCATCCATCAATCCATCCATCTATCCATCCATCCATCCATCCAACCATCCATCCATCCATCCATCCCTCCCTCCATCCATCCATCTATACATTCATCTATCTATCCACCCTTCCATCCATCCATCTATACATCCATCTATACATCCATCCATCTATACATCCATCCATCCCTCCATCCCTCCATCCATCCATCCATCTATCCACCCTTCCATCCATCTATACATCCATCCATCCATCCATCCATGCATCCATCAATCCATCCATCTATCCATCCATCCATCCATCCATCCATCCATCCATCCATCCCTCCATCCGTCCATCCATGCAACCATCCAGTTGTGCTTATCCAGAGTCAGGTTACCAGGCCAACTGCAGTAGCAGTAGCCTAGACGGCCCTCTTCCTCGCTGTTCCTTGTCCAGGTCGTTCCAGGGAAGCCCAGTCCCTTCAGCATGTCCTGGTTCTTCCACTTTGTCTCCTCCTGTTGGGACGTGCATCACCAGACCTCACCTCACCAGACTAGCGTCCAGTAAGCATCACAACCAGGCTCTTCTCTATGCAGAGGAGCAGCAACTCAACTCCAAACGTCTCCTGAGTGATCAAGCCTCTGACCCTAAAGTTGGCTAAACTCGCGTGGCGTCTGTACGCAGTGGGATCAATGCAGCCCTACTGTACACACTCGAGCGTGTGGTTATGTTGTTGTGTTGCAGATAGACACTTCAGAAATCCAGGAACATGTATTTTCACACTAACCAATCACAAGGGAGTACTTCTGCATAACCGCGCTGCAAGCAGGGTCTGGAAGAGCTGCACGTTGGGCAAACACCAACCTCACACAGATGCAGTGTGTATAACTGGGCTTATGGCAGAGCTCATCCGCCCTGCAGAGGAAACTCATCGTTCTTCAGTCACACCCATCGGAGAGTTTCAGAAAACTTATTGTAATCAGGTCGGTACAATTTGTCGGTACGGCAGTCTGACCCTCAGCTTTGAGTTCCTTTGGCATTGTTTCAGTTTCTTTACCTTTTCTGAGTGTGTTTCAGTGTGTGTCTGACATTCTGCTCCGCCAGCATATTGGCTAATAAGTTGCACAAGATGCCAAACTTTGCATAAATGCTCAAAAGAGCCTGGACCTCGCTGACCACCCGCTTCTCACAGCTCCATTTATCAAGCAGTTAAAACACTGAAAAAGCTATTACAAAGAAAATAAAACAACTTTTGCACCCACACACTGGCTTAAATAAGAACACTACAGAAAGTAACAGGTAAAAAAAGTAAGCAAATAAATAAAATTTTAAAAATGCTGCACCTATCTTCCACCAATCACAGGTCTTTACCACAAAGCTCCTCCCCTCAAAAATTCAGCCGATCTGAGAGTCCGACCCTTCTTATAGGCGTTACTTTCAGGAAAAGCTTTTCAGCTGCGCAACGTTGGAGGATTTGCATCGAGACACTGTAAAGCTTTTGGGAAACAGGTTTTAAAAGGTTAAGACCATCAAGTCACATGATTAAAGAAACGAAGCACCTTCATTTCTTAACCCTGAAGAGGACTGTAGCACTAAACCGGCCAATCAGAAAAGCTACTGGTGTTTGCAACTTATCAGTTTGTCCGAGCTGCGTCTCCACCTGCAGCAGAGACGCCGATTCATCTGTGTGTCTTCATTTCTTTATTAAGCAAGGAGTAGATTGATTAATCATGGTATTTAGTCTCACCGCAGTAGCCAATGTTCTAACACGTAATGAGGCATGTCGTATTTAACTGCACTGCATCCTCGTTCAGAGGGGGACGGCACCCCTTCATCATGAAACGTGTCGCTCTTGGATACTGCTCAGAGTTAATGTGCTGGTCTATGCCTGCATATTGAGGCAGATATATTTCAAAGAAGATGCCTGCTTTCATGCTAAGTTTGCCACCACAACAATTACAGTCTGTGTCATTACACCCTATTAACATTATGCAGCTTTGATGATGCAGAGGCACACACTCCCGACTGGCGCTGTGGCACGGAGCTGATAAGAGCTCATCAAGTCCTTCATTAATAATAACTTTGGTGGTCAAGAAAACATCAAACAAGCTGGTAGCTGCAGACACAGAACACACACCAGTCACACAGCTTGGTTTTCCTAAAGCTGCTTTTACAGCTTCATTAGTCCCACACTCTGTCAGCTGTGTAACTGCATGTGTGTGTGTGTGTGTGTGTGTGTCTGCCCGGTGTCTGAATACATCCAAATCATGTCAACGCACCACTCTTTTCCACTCCTTTAACCACGCTGAGACTGTCTGGCTGGCTAAGTGTTTGTCTTCTGAAGTTGAAGAGCTAATTACTGTCTGCAACATGAGATTTGAGCTGCCAAGGGCTCGAGGCAGGACCTGCACATCTCTGCTGCTGCAAGCCGCCTCGCTCTCATGTCACCTTAGAAAGGCAAAGGAGCTTCTCATGGGTGTTGGAATGCTTGGAAGGAATTTTGGCAAACTCATTTTGGGAGAGAGTCCAGCTCTTCATTTGTCCTGCTTTCAGCTTGTGTTGTAATGCGGAGCTGCTGATTATGCAAGATGTGTTGCTTTGCCCGTTTTCCACTCCCAGGATCCTCCCTGCATGTTTTCTGTTTGAATATTCCGCATTAATTAGAACTTTTTCCTTATAAATAAACATAAAATTGCAAGTCCCTGATCACTGCTTTAGATTAGAGAGACACCTCCCTGCAGCCGTTGGCATCCACAGTGGATCGCTGTGGCCATACAAGCAGCTGAAAGCCTCTTACAATAACCATGATTACACATTTTACTGTCTGCAAGCTGCAAGTTTAAAACCCCCCACAGCAAATACATTTAACATAATGCCACCTGTTTGCAGTTAAATAACACTCATGTCTCTGGCTATTATTGCTTGTCTGGCACAAACGGGAATATTTTTCTTCTCTGGGATGCACAACAAGGACATACTAACAAACTTTAGAAGGGTTTTTTATTGCTCAACAGCTTTCTTTCTTTAATGTGCTAAAGAATTGTACATGACAAGTTGGATTAAAACTGAAACTGTGAGGATCCTGTTATTCCAGATGGATGTCTCCACAGCCACCTGTAGTTCCGACTAGATGAGGCCAGCCTTTTGTAAAGCACTTTTCATTTCATCTGCAAGGCAATAAAAAGCCTTTAACTTTGACTTAAAGCAGCTGAGAGTTTCAGCAGACCTGCAGTTTTCTGGGACTTTGTTCGTTGGGACCCTGATGACCCTGCTTGGTTCATAACAAACCTGAATATCCTGAAAGTATTTCGACCCTTAACTATTCGTTGCTTTGTAGATCTAAAACTGGAATCCAGTATAATGATATGAAGGTGTTATATGATCTACTTTTAAACCAGCCAGCACACTGCTGCGCTACTAGCGCTCAGCTAGCGAGGTGTGAATGCATACGACGCACTGCGCGGATAATGTTGTACCTGCTGGTTGCACCTGTTGTCTGTTATACCAGCAGGCTTTGTTTACCCGTTTATTTTTAGTCTCAGCAGATGAAACGTGCATAGTATCCCTTGCATCTGTGCACGTTGCACATCAACAGCATTCAGCTAACCCTCCGGTTAACACCTGCATGCTACCTGTTGCGTCCCCTGCTAAATACATGAGCCCACAGCACCATGAAGTGACCAAACACCAAAGAAATGGGGCTCCTACAAGTTTCTTGGTCTTCGTGAGGACTTGAGCAGCGGCGTCCTGGACTAACTGCAGCTGTTTGATGGACTTAATAGGGAGACCTGTAAGGACAGCGGTAAAGGTGAATGTATCAGCGAGTTCTTCTAAATGCTGCCGAGACGTCAGTCATTTAATCCTTGATATGTTGTTCAGGTGATAAAAGAAGTGCTGAAATCCTACTGGAAGACTGCCGGATGTCTTAGGAGCACTGGAGCACCACAGGGTGCCGTACGTCCCCCATTTCCATTCACACCGAACATCTCAGACTTTCCTGTCAGACTTTCCTAAGTCCTGTCAGCTGCAGAAATACTCTGATTACTCTGCACTGTGTCAGTGATGGACAACAAGCTGAGTACACTGGAAAACAATGAACCCATCTTGAACACAAAGAGATTATTGTGTATTTTAGGAGGAACTGGAGTAAATAAAGAGCTGTTTACATCCGGGGATGAGAGCTGAACATCAGTGTCAACTTTATTTATACAGTTCATCTAAAGCCAACAGCCAACCAAAGTGCCTTACAGAGGAATACGCATCATGATGATCAGCTAAAACTAAACAATAGACAAAAATAACTATAAAATAATTATAAACAATAAAAGAAAAAGACATAAAAACAATAAAAAGTGAATTATGCTCAGCCAAAGGTGTTTTAAAAATGAAAAGGCTGTTTGGAGAGCGTGCAGACAGGGGTCATGTGTTGCACAGTGCAGGAGCTACAACTGCATCTGGTTTTCATGAAGGATCCAGGAACCCTCCATTCATAAGGAGTGCAGCTTCAGAACAACCATGAATGTTAATTATTACATATTTCTAACTTTAAAAAGAGGTAAACAAATAAATAAATAAATAAATAGCTGGCAGTTTGCTGGTGTCCAACATCTTTTAGTTTCATATATAAAATAAACATTTAAACGCGAACGGGAGACTCGAATTGACACAAAAAATGTTAAAAATGTTCCATTATACTGCTGGACTCCAGAGTCCTTTATTCTGATTAAAAATAAACACTCCATGAACTTTAAATTTGCTTTTTTCTTTTAAATTATACAGGTGTTTCAGTGGAGAACAGGTTGTAGGAATATTTAAAGAGAGATTCTGGTCATAAAAGGTCTGTTGCTCTAAGAAATTGGCCTCTATAATCAATAAAGACGTCTGAGAAGTAAAGCATGCTTTTAATTTCTGCCTTGGTTATTTTGTTACGTCCAGTCCAGCGAGGGACAGACAGCCTGTTATTAACTGTGACATATAACAACTCTGCCACGCTGGGCCACTTGTATTTGCACATTGTCAATGAAACTCCTGCAGCCTGACATTAGTCAGTAAGTCTCATTAAATTAGTACCTGAACCGAACCAAGCCGTGCAGGACTCGATTAGCAAGCGAAAGGCAGAGAAGGACATCTGTGTGTGGACTCGTTAGAGAGGATCAGAAGAGCATCACCCTAAAAATATGCAGAAGCATGTAAAGATAGATTTCCTGCTTATAAACATCACTGTCTGGAGGTAAAAATCAGTTTGCAATCACAACATTTTAATAAACATCATTTGAATAATCATGAATAAACATAACTGTAAAACACTGTTTAGAGTTCATTTGCAATGTAGATTAATCGATTAAAAACTTAACCAACAATATTTCTGAGTGATCTTACTTTGCTTTTGACATTTCGTTGCCTGTTTTTGCTCTTCTTGTCTGACAATATCATCTGCATGATGGTAGCAGAAGCATCAATGAGAGAAAATCTGCTTTTGATGCAACAATTTCATTCATCTAACAGAAGTTTTGGATTCAGTAAACACACTGAAAGTTAACCAAGGAGTTTCCTGGTGTTTGACAAGTGGTTGAGGATCGCTAAATGACGTGTTGAGAATGGAAAATCAACACTGCATGTGAACTGAAAACCTCTGAGCTTTTAAACTGCAGCTCCACCTACACTGTTTAGGAGAACCAACACCTTAAAACAACACAGAAGAAGACAGTACTTTTAAATACAGTTGAAGTAGTTACCTGTAGAACAGCAATCACTGCCTCTGAGGCCAGAGATGAAACCCTTGTTTATGTCTGGTGGAATTTTGGTCACAGACAGCCACCATATATTCGCTTCTGTGCTTGCTGTTTGATTTCTATGTCCATGTTTACCACTAGATGTTCCTAGTTAATCCTTTAACTCTGTACCCTTAAAATATGTCTTTATGACTTGTTTGACTACACATTGTACATTCCTGGAGCTCTGATTGGCCCAACAGCATCCTGAGGCTGAAAAACCATGCTTTACAGCAGCATTTTATTTATGGCACAAAATCACACGCCAGCAACTGGATATCAACACACTGGTCATTTTTTAGTCCTCAACTTGGCTCATTGATCAGATAATAAAATGGAGAGAGAGGAAAGTAATGAAAGAAAGGGACAGAACAAGAAATAAGACTGGTCAACATCAGGCTGACTTTTACCGGCTGGAGAGAGCTCAGAGTAGAGGTAGGATGCAAGCTGGATGCTGAATAAACAGTGGTTCTGCTCAAATTCAGTAGTCTGGCTTTATTAGCAGCTAACTATGCATCATCTGACCATTATTGTTCAGGATTTCTCTCAGATGAGGATTAAATATGTTCATGACAAAGTAGAAGTTGTAAGCCCGCCTGCTTCAGAGGCTTCAGCCTTCCCTCTCCGGCGTAAAGAGAGAGGTCAAAAGCAGGAGACGGAGGAGAGAGAAGACGACATGGCAGGAAATTAGAGAGAAGAGGCGAGCCTCAAGCGTTGGGACACAGGATCAGAGTTTAGCTTTCTGAGATGTTGAAGTGGAGACATTTTGCTGCTTTTGAGATTAGCTGGACCCCAGTTTGTTATCGCAGTTTGGGGGCTTAGCGCTGCCCAACAAACCAGGAGGAGCAGCATTTTTCCAGCATGAATATCTGATACTCACCAAAGGATTATTTCCAAACGCGTTTATGACAGTTTTATCACAATGCAAAAGAAGTTTTAAAAAAAAAAAAAAACATTATCAGACATTTCAACTTTCCTCCCTTTGTCCTCTGTTACCTTCAGATATACATATGAATGTATGCACCTGCACATATCTGCAGATTTTATTCCCACGTCTTGAAAAAGACTTGGAAATGAAATGTCTGTATCTTTGTTTCAAGTTTTAACTTCAGTTTTTCATTAGTTTTGAATCCAAGTCTCTAAACTCTCTGTTCAAACACGTGGCGGGTTATATTCGAACTGATTACAGTCTCTCTTCTATAACGCCTCTCTCTGAGCCAAATGGGCTCCTCCTGTCGTCTGAGGTGAAGTTTGTCACAGTGCTGGTTTTCATTCAGATCCAATAAAGCCTTTTGTTGTTTCTCAGGTGCAGACATTAGTGGGAGGCTGAAATCTTGGAGGTGCAGAGACAAGACGGAGAGTAATTGAAATGAAAATCAGAGGTAGAGGAAAGGAGATATTACCAAGCAACTCTGCCTGCGCCTCTCTGCATGATAAATAGTCAGTTAAAGAGTAAGACACAGAGAGGGCCAGAGAGGAGATAAAACGTAATAGGATTGAGATGCAGAGATAGAAAAATGAGAGAGCCAAGAAAAGGGGAGCTGATGTGGAAAAGCCTTGAATTTTGTGAGATTGTTCTCATCGGTCTGCTTAAATAACCTACAACCTCCTATATTTGGTCATGTGACCTGTTATGATTTTAGCAGCAGATGTCCTTTTCCTTTTGCTTTCTGCCATCAGCGCCATATTTACCGTGTTTACATTCAGGCAGAAAGAAGCTTGACATTTTTCTGTCACTGCTGAGGTCCTGGAGGGGCGATGGATCCACCACTGTCTACATCCTTGACCAACACCTAATCTGCTTTCTTTTAAAGGTCCCGTTATTATGCTGCCATTTTGACGGGAAAGAGAACAATGACCAGGACAGAAGTGACTAAATGTCCATTTGTAAATGTCAACCTATTGGAAAGAAAAGCTGTTTGACTTTTAATTAATTGCTCGTGTTTCATATCGTCTGCATTCCAACACTTAATTACACTTTACAGGAGGTAAAAAGATCCAATTTCCTGGGATCTTTTTCAATTATCTTTCCTTTCTTTTCTGAGGAGTCTTGGTCCATATTGAATGTCCACACCTGCAGACATGAGACTCAGTCCTTCCAATGGTTATCTTCCGGATTAGCAGGCGGTTAATGCTTCTGGGATGCGCAGCAGAGCACCGGCTGATGGCAGCTTGCTTTTAAATATAAATCTGAGCATGGCAGGTTCAATCATTTAGCAGAGATTTGCTTTGGAAATGATTTCAATGAGCACATGGGCAACAATAAGAAGAACTCTTCAAAATATATCTTTAATAGATATCTTAAAGGGTGTAAAATACATTTCCAGCTTTCCTGACAAATTTCTGCACATTCTTTCAAAATATCTTTAGAAATAAATACAAGTGATTCAGTTTTTTGTATTAGCAGGAAAAAATGGCCCAAGGTGACATTGTGAAAGACCAATGAAGGATCTCAGCACGGCTTTCTTGCAGCACATCTTGCTGAAAGGTTATGTTTTCTTTACGCTAAATGTGCAGATTTTTCTTAGTGCCACAAGCTATGAGACACTAAGTGAAAATTAAATGTTTAAAAAAATTAGAATTGTTCCCAAACTGCAAGTGTTCGGGCTGAATAAAACCCTGTAAAAGTTCTCTGATTAGCAGCAAAGATGATTGAGTTTGTTTTTTGTTTTTTTTTTGCTTTTTGAAAACACCCTCTTTAAATTCCAAGGTTGACCTTATCAGGTTCTTTCTTATTGCTTCCGTAAATGTTTTTGATAATCGTTGTCATTTGTGAGATCACCTCCATAAAAGCATCAGTTTTGCTTGTCTGAAACATTCAGCTGTGTGTTAACGTACCATCTCAAGCGTTGTGATATAAACAGGCCCCTGGAGATGCTGCCAGTAAGTCTGGTAAGGGTTATATGGGTATGTCCAAATACCGTCCTTTAACACTGAGTAAGAGTCAAGGTCAAGTGTATTTATATAGCACATTTCCAGCAGATAATGCCACACAAAGCACTTACAAGTTAAAACACATCTAGATTAAAGGGTAAATATTAGTAGATCAATAAAACCAATGCCATCAATAAGACAAAACCGTTTTAAAAACTTTAAACTTAGTTGAAACAAATGAGAGATGAAATAAGTTGAAAAATTTGATTTTAATAGTTTTAGTTATAGTGCAGATCCAATGTGAAGAGGGAGACTTTTCCAGAGCCTGGACCTGGCACAGAAAAAGTTCTGTCACCTCCAGATATAAGTTTCGTCCTTGGAAGGGAAAGTGTCAGCTGGGAGCTAGATCTCATGGATCTTGCCAGAACATGGATGAATTAGGAGCTCAGATAAGTGGGAAGGAGTTTGGCCATTTCAAGCTTTAAACGCAAATAGAAGCATTTCAAATTGCCAATGTGGAGATTCCAAGACCGGTGTTGCAAGCTCCCTCCGCAAGTCGGCAAGTTTGGTCCAAGTTTAGAGAAATGCTCAGAGAAACTGCAAAATCCCAAGAACTACTGTCTCATACTCATCAGACCTCTGATAAATGTTCAGGTTCATAACAGGACAGTCAGAAAAAGACTGAACGAGTGTGTCTTGTTTGGTTGAGCTGCGGTAGAAGGTCTCTTTTTGTTTACAAACAATATGGCAGAACAGCTTAGATTTACTTACTAACCCTACCACATCTGGAACAATGTTGTCAGTCATGACCTGACTCCAAAGCAATAACAACAGCCGAAACAAGGCAGTTTTACCAAAAGTTATACTCATATTCATGTACAACTAAGTATATAGAGGAATAAGATGGTGGTATCAGTGTGTCAGCAGTTGGATGTATATCAGGTGCGGTCAAGTGGAGTGATGGGAAGTGTAAAGCTCAAACTAATACGCCCCAATGCCAACTAAACAAAACATGGACCCAACGACTGAGGGAAGGGGCCATAACACTCACAGCTAACGATTAAAATCTGTCAGGAGATCTGGCCCGGTGTTCCCAATAATGCTGAGTAACTACGCTTGCTCATCTCTGTGCGATACAGCCAAACACCAGGACAAAAAGGTCCAAGTCCTTTCATACAAGATGGTCATCACAATGTCATTTGAATAGCAAACCAAAGTGGAGACGAATGGTTATAATTTACAGCATCAACTCCGTACAAAACCAAAGACAGAAAGTCAGCACTAAAAACTTCATGCTAGCTCTCGAAAACAGTGGTGGTGGGCTGATGATATGGACTAGCAGTGACTGAGTGGACCAGAAGTGGGGAGCTCTGGTCCTCAACAACTGCAGTCCTACAAGAGTTAGGAGTTCCTCTGCTGCAAAACACCTGAAACAAATCAATTGTTAATTATTTTACTCCGTAATGAGCTTACTCAGTTATTAGCTTACTTAGTAATTATCTTACTCACTAATTAGCTTACTTGGTAATTAGTTTACTTAGTAATCGACTTACTCAGTAATTAGCTTGCTAGATAATTGGTGTACTCAGTAATTAGCTTACTTGGTTATAAGCTTCAGTAATTAGCTTACTTGGTTATTAGCTTACTCGAAGCTAATTATCAAGTAAGCTAATTACTGAGTAAGCTAATTACTAATGAGGTTACTCAGTTATTAGCCTACTTGGTAATTATCTTACTCACAAATTAGCTTACTTAATAATTAGCTTACTCAGTAATTAGCTTACTTATTATATAGCTTACTCAATATTTAGCTTACTCTGAAATTAGCTTACTTAGTAATTAGCTTACTTGATAATTAGCTTACTCGTGACTCAGTTTAAAGACAAAATACAGGAAGCAGTCTACAAAACAAAGTGCATGGTGAGTTTAGCACACAGCATCACAGGTAAACACAACCAAACCATATATGCTTGTGGGCTACTGGTGGCTCTAGACGAGAGAAATAACTCATTGGGAAAGCATAGAAGAACTTGGTAAATTTTCTGACAGAACCCGGATCAACCCAGGATTTGATGCAGCTCCATATTTCCTTATTTCTGGCAGAGAGTGAAATACATATATTGTATATATATATATATATATATATATATATATATATATATATATATATATATATATACACACACAATATTTATACCTCAATACATCGTGCAGTCGAATACTCTGCAACATGTTTGGACGGGCAGCTTGGTGTGAAATATGAGATGCAGTTGACATGTGTAAGGAGCAGCAGAGGTATTGCTGCAGTGTCACTGCAGGACAGAGTTCACAGTCCCGACAGCCTGAGGGAAGAAACCCCTCCTGAGTCTCTCCATGTTCACCATGAAGAGCCTTCGGCAGCAGTCAGAGCGTTGCTCCAACAGTCTGTTGCTAGGGTGATGAGGGTCTCTCATGATCCTGTCTACTGTGCCTGCAGTCCTTCTTGTGAAGATGTCCTGGAGGGTGGGTAGTCTTGTACCCACCGTATGCTCTGCTGACCCTCTGCAGGGCCCTCCAGTCAGGAGCAGTGCCGTCCACGTCCCACTGGGTGATGGTATCAGTCAGAACAATCTGAATATTATCACGATTTTCAGAGAGAAGCTGAGCATCCTCAGTTTTCTAACATAGTTTCAACCGTTTGTTGAAACCAGGTTTAGTTTTATATATTTATGATATTATTGATCAAACCAAAGTGAGGTTATTAACCAACATATAGTCTTACTTTTGTATTTTCTTTTTTCATAACAAGGAGGAATCTTTGGCATCTCTCAGACGTGTCTTAGCAATGAAAGATGCCAAGTTATTCTTTCTAGGTTTCCAAAGAACTTTAACTTAGACAAATACATGCGGTTCTCGGTTTACAAACGGGTTTGGTTCATACTGCTGCGATGTAACCCAAAATTCCACTAAATAAGATTTTTATCCTTAAACACCCCATATTGCCCTCTTAATTACTAAATAATAGGGCTGTGACAATACGCTTTTGTCCCAGTTCGATTCGATTCCAATTTTTTTTGGGTGCCGATTTGATTTAAATTGCGATTCTCACGATTTTTCGATATTGCTGATTTTTGTAGATTAAAAACAAAAAAAATACGTATAAAACTTATTTTTTTGCTCGTAATTTTTTTTTTTTTTTTTTTTATTTCAATTAGAAAAAAAACAACACAGTAGCCAGATCATCATTCTGCTGCTATCACACCCCAGAAGACAAGTAAAAAGATCAATAAAAACAATAAAAATTGCAAAAATTTTATAATGGATTTTTTTTTATTTGAAAAAGAAAATGAATTTTTTCACAAAAAATCGATTTTAAAATTGTGAAGCAAAAAAATCCAGACTTTTGATTTTTCGATTCAATTTTCCCACCCCTACTAAATAACAATCTAAATACACAAATTATACAACATATTATTAGAAAAGCAGTACAGGCAATTAAAATACAACACATCTCAGCCTCGTGTCATAACAGCTTATATGGACCCTGGTAACTTTGAAAGTTGCCTTTTTTTTTTTTTTTTTTTTTTAATTGACTTTTTTTAATGAGCATCGTAAAGTCGAAACAATGTAAGTCAAGATTCGCATGACCAAAGGACCATCTATACACTTCAACTTGTCTTTATGTGGACATGATCCTCATTTAAATCACAGTCTCTGCCTCGTGGACCCCCTGTAGGTCTTTGGACCCCAGGTTGGGAACCACTGTTCTGTCTGTCAGCTAAAGCTCAGCTGAAAGCGCCACACAGCAGCAGAGCTGCAGCAGAACGACAGAATAAAGCTGAACCTGAACCTGACTGAGACGCTGTGGTGGGATCTTCAGAGACCTGCTGCAAACCTCAAACAAGCTGAAACAACCTAAACGCCTCAACATCCACGCGAGTGAAATGTCACAAAGAAAAACGATTACTTCAGGCGACTGTGAGCTTCTGCAAGCTGCAGAAGCGTTTTCACACACTGCTGCTGCATTTTAACATAAAACGCTGCAGTGTAATATGTCCTGTTTGGTTGTTCATGGTAAGGATAGATTGTCCTTTCTTTCATGTCCTGATCTGTTTAACCTTCAAACTAAAGCATATTTCTGTGTTTTTAACATGACACGTGCATGTGGTGTTACGGAGAAGTAGAAAAATGGCTTCTGAAGCCTCCCACAGAGTCAGAAGCTTCTTGGCGAAGCAGGTGAACAGTCACAAGGATGGTCTCGCAGTTCAAAGAATAAATGTCAATAGCTTGCACATGTAATCTATTATTTAGAGCACAGCAGAGCTCACAGTAAAGGATGTACCCTGTGGTTAAAGTTGTTCCTGGAGCATCAGAGAAAGGTCAGGAATAACTTATCAGGGATCTGAGGAGACTCTGCTAGAAAACCGCAGCGTGTTTCCTTCGTGTGTTCTGTACGTTAAATACGCAGACCCCCTCTATCTCCCGTTTTCTCATTTTACCGCCTTTTTCAGCCTAATTAACAATGGAAATTATTTCCCAAGCGTACAAAATGTTCTGTGACCAAACCAAGGCGTCACTAATACGTTGTAATGTGATAATTACGTGGTCATCAATTGGGAAAATTGAGCAGCTTTAATCTCAATTACACAAAAGTTCATTTTCTGGAGTCCCAACGTTTTTATTTTATTTGTCGCTTCCTTCGGAGCCCGCCATCCGTTAAATTTGTTTTTCTTTGGGTATTCATTAGTGCTTCCTTGTGCTGAGAAACATGTTGATTAGCCCGGGGGGCCGGCTTGTGTTTCTGCGAATGTGGCTCCGTGTAGCTGAAAGAGATGTACGCTCGGTCCTTAGCATGTTTTCCCCCGAGGAGGTGATTAGTCTAACTAGCCTTTGTTGAAACAAGTGTGTGTGTGTGTGTGTGTGTGGCTTGCTGTTGGCATGTGAGCAGGATGTAGGTGTGTAGTGGTGGTCAGATTAATGTTTCTATCATGTAAACCAAGAATATTGTTTCACTTTAACATGCAGGTAATTTAATGACAGATTACAAGGCAGACGCTGTTTTTAGGAACTTTATGGTCATTTTTACACAAACAACACAAACATTTCCCACAAACTGCAGCATTTAAACACACATCTCTGCAACATCACCGCTCTGACTTCCTGCATGAGTTTTTAAACTACTTATGCCTGGTTTGCCTGGTACAGAAGCAAACAGCTGCCACCCAGAGGGAAAACTGCAAAGTGATTGACGGGTTGATGTGTTTGGACAGAACTTAACAAGACACCCATGATGTAATCCATTTAACACACAAAACACGAGTCAACTGCAGAATAAACGTTTTGGTATCAGCAGAGAAGGTTTCATGCTCAGCTCTGCTGCAACAGAGTGTATTACTCTAACCCTGCATGTACACAGGAACACGTTCAGGGATACTCAGTTATGCTTCTTTAGGGCTTTACCTGTTACAATGTACCTGTTTAAAATCAATGAGTAATTAGCCAACTTCTGCAAAGTATTGTTTGAAACTGCACAAATCTGAGTCTGAATCAGGTGTGTTGCAACAGAAAACTTGTAAAAACCTGCAGGACACCACCTCTCCAGGATCAGGATTGAGGACCCCTGGTCTAGTTAAAGGTCAGATTGGACTTGAACCATAACACAACATAACTGTGCATTAAATCATGCTAAATATACAAACACAGAGTTGAATTTCCACATTGAAACTCTTCAAAGTCTTAATTTAGGATAATATCAAAATATCTACAGTCTAGTCTCTCGAATGGACATGTTTATAAGTTTTTGTCCACTAAAACAAGCATTGTTGCATAAAATGCTTGTATCATAGCAACCTGGGTGGAAATGTTGAGAAATTCTGAGTTTCTACAAACAGAGTTTCTTGTCATAAATAACAAAAACTGCAGGTTTTATATAAACAACTTGTCTTGCTTGTTCTGATGACATTAACGCTGAAAAAATAAGCAAAACAAAGTTCAGTGATGATTTGCAGCTTTTAATATAAACTTATGGGAGATGAAAGCCTTTTTATCCCACCAGGCTTTGGTCTGAAAATGAGTTGTTTTCATTTAAATACTCGTCAGCTGGACTCATGAATAATTAATACAAAGCAGCTTTGAACAAAGGCCTGTAAATAAAAACCTGGTCTCCATCAGAGCAAATGCAGCAACCCCAGTTTCTGACCAGTTTGACAGTTTGTGGCTGACAAATAAAACAACCTTACGCTCGCTGTTTTTTTTTTTTTATATAGTCCCTGTCTAAAGTGCCTGTGAAAACTACAATTAGGAAAAGTTCCCTTTAAGCCTCTGGCTGTGCCGCTGAGATGGCTGGTTTTTACCGATTTTACACGCCTTCCTCTTTTCTGGCGCAGTCTGGAAAAGCCCGTTTGGCAGACAGCTGAACTGTGTGGGTGTCGGTGTGATGGCTAACTGCAGCTGACTGCCTCACCTGAGGAGCTGCTCCAGCTGCCTGTCTGACATAAAAGCAAGGTCAAGTCAAGGTCGGACTTCACAATGATGCTGCAGCCATTGTTTGCTTGTGCTGGCGTTACCGCGGCGATGGAGATGCTCACACAAACTCATTCTGCCAGGAGCAGAGATGATTAAATGACTGGTTCAAAGCTAAATCGGTTGCTTTGAGGGTTTTGGACACGTCTGACACCAGATTGCCACTTCTTTTCTTTTGTTGTTAGCTATTTATGCCATGCAGTGTTTTTCCTTGTTTGGCACGTTATAGGTATTTTCATTTCCATGTCAGTGGATTTGTAAGATTTAGGAGTATGTAAGATTTCAGGACGATTCTTTCCACCACCAGGTGGCAAACATCAGGTCGTGAGCAAAACCACAAAACCTCCACAAACGACCACAGGTTGGCAGTAATGAGCAAAACTCACCCCTAACCCTCCTCCTTGCCAGCTCCAATAAGGGCAGGAATCGCTTGTGAGCTGTAGCTCGGAGCCACTCTGCAATAAATGGGCTTATACTCCCCCTACTGGTGGAAAAAAGTACTTTTTCTTTTACTGGTCAGAAAACATTCCAGAAGGATCTTTGTCATGAATTAAACTTGTAATTTAATAACGCATCAAATATGGACAGACTGGAACCTACATGTTTAAAAAAAATATCTGATTATCATTGTAGTTATTTTTTTAGTTAATTTATTTTGAAAATATTGAAAATCTTCAACACTACCTTTAAGGAAAGAGGAGACCAGTTGAAAAGAAAACTTCTTTTTAACAAAGTTGTTTTAATTAGCCTGTGATTGACTGGTGACCTGTCCAGGTGGGACATACCCTGCCTGTTGTGTTGGAAGTGCTGGGACGGACTCCAGTTCAGGTGTGGCGTCAGTGGAACAGACAAACGTGACAAATGACACCCAGCTCCATTTATCTGAGCAGGACTCTGAAAACTTGTTTAAGTTCCAAGTCCATCTTGGAGACATAAAACATAAGCTGTGTTTCCATTACGTTTTTCCACAAATAAAAGGGACATTTTGACGTTTTGACAAACAACAAATGCAATTTGCTGGTATTTTTTAATTAAACAGTGTTCAGCGCATTAGCCTCAAGTCTTATAAAATCTCCTTCCTCTCACGAAATTTTTTGGCGAAAATTGCAGCTTATGCAAGGTAGCTACGTAGCGTTATTTTTGGGTTTCTTACTTGTTGCATAGAATTTGTTACGGCTTTTCAAAGCTTTTCTCCCTCATTTTATTTCTAAAACTCTGAAATCCATCTTTACCGGAAATGAACTGTGCACGACTCCTCATGTGATGTCCGGCGACACGTAAATGCAAAAAAAGTCTTTCCATTACACTTTTGCGATATATTTCTATATCGAAACAACTTAAAAACCACCTCATGACAGCGTAAAAACTTGATATTTGAGACTTTTTGAAAACTTTCCAATCAAGTTTTTTTATTGCAATATTTAGTTTTTCCACAATTCTAGATGTAAAGGAAATGCACCAGTAGATGACTTGTAGTTTACCTCTTAAGAAAAGGTCAAAGTTTTGGATGTTAAATGTGTATTACATAACTCTCTGACCTTAAAGACACACTGCAGAACTTTTGCCATTTTCCCGTCATGCGCCCCACATTAACGGCTAATCCAACCTCCATCCTGCATCCTACCTGACCTATCAGCTCTCTCCAGCCAGCAGAAGACCATCTTGTCTCTTTCTCTCTTTTAATCTTCTTGCATTTCTTTGCTGAATCAGCGACGTTGCGTGGTTAAAAAAAAAAAAAGAAGTTCTGTACTGTGTCTTTAACTACTGAGTTACCTTGACAAAGAACTGCTGAATCCAGGAGGAACTTCTGCATGAGGAATCTTTTGCCTTTAACGTCCCCAGACAGCATTTCTGTGACTCTCCAGGTCCAGATCTTAGTGTAGTCGACCTCTCCTGTGGAACCAGCCAGCAGTCAGGACGGCGTCTCTGGAAGACTGGGATTAAAACGGCCGTGATCTGTCGGGTTTTCTGTTTGTTCTTTCTGGAGTTTGTTTGTTTTCTGTATTATTTGGAATTCTTGAGTTGTTTCTTTTTGTTGCTTTGTGAGGAACTTCAACTCGCTGCAGCTTGAAATGGCGCTATACAGATAATTATAGCTTTATTTATCAAGTGCTTTCTATCAAAGTGCTGTACGTAGCAATTAAATTTAGCTTTTATCAGCATTTGATCGATTTGATTGTGTGTGAAATTGATTATTTCAGACAAGGATTGTTTCTGAGATATAAAAAAAAAAACCTAATTTACTTGCCTTGGCTCCAATCTTCCCACCAGTTTCTTCCCTCTTACTGGTTTTCTCTGGTCTCCTGATCTTTCTTTTGTTTTGCTCTTTATTTTCTCCCAACGCTTCTCGTCTTTCTCCCTGTTGATGTTCTTCAGCTGATCAGATGTTTTTCTTCCTTCTGTTCAGAGTCTAAAGCCCTTCTGCCCTCGTCTCTTTACTCCGTCCAGGTGTTCATAGATTTTTCTTCTGACTTGTTTTCCCTCCTTCCAAGGGGTTTATTTTATTACCTCAACAAACACTATCGCTCATTACAGGACATAAGAAAGAGCTTAAAGCTCCTGAGGATGACTCCATCCTTCTGCCTCAGTATTTTCTTCCTTTCATTTATTTTTTCTCTATTTTTTTTATTCCCTGTTATTTTCCCCTTTCTTCTTCCACACTTAATTTTCTTTCTTTGTAAGAAGTAGAAGCTTTTTTCATTACTCTCTTGTCTCTTAATCCTTTGTTTTTTATCACTCTTTTCCTTCATTTTCCTTGTGCTTCTCACAGGACATCCTCCTCGATGGAGTTTTTGTTGCTTTTAAAAGGAGTTGAGAGTTTCAGCATGTTTTTTTTTCACTCCGAATAACAAGCAAATTTAATAACAAACTAATTCTGCTCAACGAACGTCAAGTTTACAGACAGATTAGGGTTCAGGTTGCTGCTAAACCTTGTTGAATCTGAAAACAAAAGCAGAACGCTCATGAGATACCATTTACAGCGCCTTGTAGAAATCTCCAAAAATGTGTAAAAGACAGTTTTACTGAAGCAAAATCACTAAAGTAAAATTTTCAGTTTTTTTTAATCAGGATAACAAGGTTTAATCCTTTCATCTGGAAGTGTAAGATGACACCATTTCATCTCATTAGGTAATAAAGAAGCAAAAACACTGAGCTGACCTGGCTTATTTTAAATTAAGATGGCAAAAAGTCGTTTAAAACAGAGATGTTTCTTCCCCAGCAGGACACTTATTGGCAGGAGCTGTAGCTGTAAACACTGCTTATCTGGCAACTGTTTCACTGGGAGCACACACGGCAGCGTTATCTGTACTCACTGAGTCTGCAGGAGAGACACAAGCAAACAGGTTGGAGTGGGATGCTGGTGGTTTAAGACGACGTGTAACATGAATTCCTCTGCATGTCAGGACCAGCTGTGCAGAAAGATGCACTGCATCAACCTCGCAGGACCAAAAGGCACCTTTCAGCCGCCGTTGGAGTGAACTTAGGAAACACTCATCCTCAGAAGTGAGAAAAAACAAACCAAGTTGCTCGAGTGCTCAACGCTCTGACTCGGCTATGTTTGCTCGTTGTTATATATTTGATTTTTACTTTTTTTAAGAATTTATCTCCATAATTTGACTTGTTGACAAAGTTGATTCAATTCCGATTCATTTCCTTGCATTTGAAGAGCCTTAAAACTGCACCAGTTTCAGGTTTCAGAGCCGCTCTACTGTACTGATTTAGATCTTTAAAACCTTCCACATCGGCTGTGAGATAAATGTGACCAAACAGACCAACTAAAGGCTCCTTTCTGCTCCTCTACATGTTGGTTTCAAACATCACAACCCGTATCTTTTATGCTGGTATGGTTGTTCAGAATAATATCCACTAGAGGGCAGTGCAGAGCTCAGACGCCATCTCAGAGTTCTAACGTCACTTTCAGACGTCAAACATGGTGATGATGAGGTGATGATGATGATGTTCATTCTTGTAAAGAAGCAGCGCAGCAGACAGTGGTGGTCTGTGCTGCTGGTAAATACGTCACGGCTTCTCTTTCTTTGTTTGTTTTGCCAGTTTCACATAAGGTGCTCAACACTGCCCCTACAATTTCCATGGTACTTCTCCATTTGCTGCATCAAAGGATTTGTCTACAAGATCCCTGGAATAAGAATAATTATGCTTGTAAAGGAGACAGGAGACAGATGGAAGGGTCCGTATTTGTCTTTAGCCTAAAGCAGGGATCGCCAACAGGGTCTAATCCTCTGGTATTGAATGTTTCCCTGCTGCCTGATTGAAATAAAATGGATCTCCAACAGCTTGTTGTGAAGTTCTGCACGAGTCCGTCATTGACTCAAGCAGAGGACACGCAGGTAGTGAAAGGAACAGTTCATGTCACGGTGATAGTTGTGCAAAACCTTCATAATCTTGAAGCTTTGACACAATATCGCGATCTAAAAAACATCCAGATGGTTCAAAGGCTTAAAGTTGCTCTAAAGTAAACTGGTTCTTTCCATCAATCCATTTTCTTCCACTTGTCCAGGATCAGCTTGAGGATGCAATGGTTAGGAGGGAAAACCAGTTATGCCTCTCCCACACATCAGTTTTCCAGCCCTTCTTAGTAAATGCCAAGACGTTCTCAGGACAAAAGGCGCGTATACTCTCCAAAATGTCCAGATTCTTCAATGGTGTTACATCCCATGTGATCATGGGTTAAAACCTCCAAAGGGAGGTGGTCAGGATGCCTCCTAATCAGAAGCTTGTATCACCTCAGCTGGCTTTCCATCGCAGCTCCCCCTGGATGTACGAGCTCCTCACTCTTTCTCTCTAAGACTGAGCTCTGCAACCCTCCGAATGAGTTCATCTCTATATCCAAGTTACAAGACCCTGAGACTCTCAGACTCCTCTACTGGGTCCAGCTGATTCTTTGAAGTTCAACAAACTGGTTCCAGCACCAGTCTTAATGGCCATGTTTACGTGATATTTTAATTCCTGTTTCATTCTAAATACAAGTTTATTCCGCTTTCGATTGGTGAGGAATGACCATGTCAACACTTAATTCCAAATGAAAAAGTCAATTGGGAATGAAACTAAATTCCAAAGTAAGTGGCTGATTTATGGGTGTTTTGAATCTGATTTATTCCTCTGTTTGTTTGTTTGTTCGGCTCTGAGAGTATCAGTCTGCACATGCTCAATACCTCATCCCGTCCAGATGCCGCACATATTCCACACGTTCTTTTGCCTCCCGTGTTCAGTAGACTATCTACCTTCCCTTTCAGCTGTTTTGTGTTGAGCTGGTACTTCAAATTTATTATCAAAATAACAGTGAAACTGGTTCTTATTATGTAGTTTTCCATGTTACTGAAAAGACTAGAAGCAGGAAGCAAACTTTGTTTATTTCCGGTAGACATAAGTACGTCACATCCTCCCCCCCGTCCAATCAGAACCCTTACCAGCCCACCAAAAGTGGACTTAAGAAAGGTCGTGTTTCCATGTTATTATCATTTCAATGTAAACCTGCAGGAGAATAGTGTTATTTGGAAATATTTAATTCTGAATTAAAACGCATCATGTAACCCATTGGAGCTGTAACAGCTACCAGGCCTGCACAGCATTACCATCACAAAAACACGACATAACGGCTTCTCATTCACAGCAGATTAAAGAATCAGTGCTGAGGCAAACCGAAGCTTCTCTTTCAGCACGAGCTGTTCAACGTCTTCCAGGACACAAAGGAGACATGAGAGAGATGAACAGGAGGAAGTGGGTGGACATGAGATGGACAGAAGGAAGAGTGAATGACTGGGGAGACACGAGAGGGAGCTGTGGAGGAAAGAAAGAAAGGATGAAAGGACTTCTTAGGAGAGTGAAAAGGAAAAAAAGCCTTGAAGATGAGAACTGTGAGAGAGATGTGACAAGATGGATGAGTAGACGAAGTGCAATGAGAGAACAGTTGCAGAAGGAAAAAAATCCTGTAAATAAGTCTGAGTGTCACAGAGTCATGGAGGATATTGTTTGAGGTCACGCAGTTCATCGGCACCTGTTGGGGGAGCAACAAATCACTTCCAGACAAGCAGACGGACACCGAGGCGGTCTCCAAAGACAGCGAGAGCTCGTCTTTAATGCCAGCAAACCTGTCGTGTTCAAACAAGCAGCTTGATTTAATACACATGTGAAGCAACAGAACTTCATGGCGGGTCTTTCCTGAAATACTGGACAATTTCTCCGCTGTAATTGAGACATTCCTTTGAGCCCGGTGCCTATTTTTAGGCATCAGCTTGAAAATTGCACTTCCATAATGTAATCATATCATCGCTGCAACTATAAGGTCTGTTTAAAGGCTCATGGAGTCTTGGTACAAAGCTGTGTAAACGTCAGAATAAGAGTAAATAAAGATGGCATGGAGCACAAATAAAACATGTCAACACATGGTTACAACTTAATTCCTGCTCGCGAGTAAACCGCACAGATCGATGGGTTCAACATCCAAGCAGCACACTCACACATGGAGGAAATTTGGATTCTATGAAGCTGAACTAAAACATTTTGGAAACATGACGAACATAAGAAAGTGTGTTTTTAATCTTAGCTGAAGGTAGGGCTTTTTTCTTCCTGGGAAGGATGAAAAACATCCAGTTGCAGTCGCTGCCAGCGAGGAAGTAACATTACAGCTTCATCTCAATTCTCCTGCAATTTTCCTAATGAGGGATTTGCATCATGTTCTAAAATTCTGTGCAATGCATAAAAAGTAAGTCAGACATTCTTATTTTCTTAAAAAAAAGAATGTTGTTACTTACTTTTTGCCATTTTTAGAGCATCCACAGCCATATTTCTTTTTTCCCATCGAGTCTTTATCAGTGTTGAGAAATACATTAGCAGACGTAACCCTCCAGTTAACTGACCAAAACTTTTCCACTTATTTCATTAATTTATTATATTGGAAGTAAATGAGTGACAGATCATGCCTTGACCCTTGGAGAAGTGGTTTTTCAGCAAAAATCCCAAAGAACATTCCAGATAGCAAAAGCTGTTTGGCCAAAATGCGGCCGGGACTTGATGACTAAATGTCAGTGTGGCTGCCAGAACTTCGACACATGTAGCTCCCAAGGAAGCTGCTATTGAAGGTTTCCCATATTAGCGCCTCTTCTGGCCCACAACATACTTGTCATAATCAACATTCAGGCCAAAAAACTGGCATCTGGGCCACATGTGGCCCATAGGAGACAAGCCAGGCTGGCAACAACATCTGGTACATTTATGGCCCATACAGTGCTGTAACTGAACCAAAAGTAGCCCAGATTTGGCCCAAACATGTCTGCTGTCTAGGATATGTTAAAGCAGGGATATCCAAAGTTGGTCCTCAAAGGCCGCTGTCCTGCAGGTTTTCCATGTATCCCTGTTCCAACACACCTGCTTCCATTAAATGGATCCAACAGCCAATGATGTTCTTAGTTTGAGCCATGTGTGTTGGAGCAGATATACAAGGAAAACCTACAGGACCGACTTTGGGCACCTCTGTGTTCAAGTTTGGTGTCATAGTAATAGAAATATGTGAGATTTGTTCCAAGTTTTCCTTTTTCAGAGAAGAAGAAATGTAGATGGCACATTGCAAGAATGGAAAAAGTTTCAGGCTTGCCTCAAAAAATGCAAAGCGCTCAGGATGGATGTGAGTATCCCTTCGTAATGATGCAGCCGTTGCTCTAAACATCCATCAAATTACAGCTCAACATGTATCAGAGCAACTCTGATGAAGTGAAAGAGAAAAGAATCAGAAGTTTTAGCAGAGAAAAGATCTCCAAAAGGTCTATAAGTGGCGAAGTTTAGAAATCTTTTCTCAGTGACTCCGGTTGGCGGACCTCAGGTTCTAATACATTCAATTCTAAGGCACTAAAATTTCATATAACCCCATAAAAATGCCGCCTTCATGATGAAGCCAAAGATCCTCCAGTCACCGACGCTGCTGCTACGTTAACCCTCCTTCACACACATCAAACACTTTTGAACTTAAATTTGTGACCTTCACTAAGAGGCTTTTTAAGTTTCACTTGCTGGTTGTATAATTAAGCCGCCCTAACCTCATATAAAACTCCTGCTTTGCTTCACCAGATGTTTCAAACTCACCAGAAACCTTTCCAAACCGAACTGACTCGCTGCCGTTCAGCTGCTGAACCGAACTAGACATATCTTCTCCTGCAGCAGCATCACGTTCACTCCTTCCACATCAGCACTGTGACATGCATGTGAGTAGGAGGTTGTCTCCCCTTTTTCCCATAATCCTTCGCTTCTGCGGCGTCTTAATTTGCAGGACCTTTTAACCTGCACAGATGCTACAGCAGCGAGGAGAAAATGACTCCTTGAACTCTTGTGCATGTGATACAAACGTGCAAAAATTATCCATTTAAATCATGATTGCAAAAAAAGTTAATGAGAGTAATTACTCTGGATGATTTTGTTTCTTTGTGTGTGTTGGTGTCACCTTTTGACTTTTTGTATCACACTCCTTCCAGCAGTTTACAGCTGTTTGTGTTGCTGTGTTAAAGTTTCAACATGCATGTGTGTTAATCTGCACATATTGTTTCTCTTGTGTCTCGTTTTTCTCCGTCTGTGGCCTTTATGTGTTTATTTGTGCAAAATATTATAATGTCTGCTATTTTGGGCAAGTTCATTCACCTTGTTGTTTTATGCATGCGAGTATTAAATGTGTGCGTGGGTCAGCAGCGAGGGGACGGATGACCGGTAGGGCTCCAAGGACACGGAGGGCCACGAGGGCCTTGGGGTTTTGTGTGTTTTAGCGTGTTTTTTTGTGTGCGTGTGTGTGGGATGTGTGAATGATTTGGTGTGGCAGTGGATGGCAGGAAGCATACGGTTCCCCGCCAGCAGAGAACACTGTCACAGCGAGTGGAGCAAACACACACACACACACACACTTACTTAAACGCAGACACTCAGCAGGGAAACACACAAACTTCCCCAGAAGAGACGGGAAGGCCAAAAAGAAAACACACAAGCACGCACACAGACAGAGGTGTGAGCCATCATTCAAACATTTCTGTCTACAAGGAAAGACAGCTGAGGAGAACTTGGGCGCAGGCGAGACGAGCTCCGAACGCTCCGGAGGACTGAAGCGCTTCTTTTTTTATGCAAACGTTTTAAAGCTCATTTCACAGACAGAAAAACAAAACACCAGTCCTGCCTTCGGGAGAAAGTTGTTCAGGGGAGCCGTATCTAAAGAAAATTATGTATTTACTTTATTTTTAGATTGTTTGCATTGTCACCTCCCAGCAAGAAGTTTTCCTGGTTCAGCCTCAGCTGGAGTCTTTCTGCGAGGAGACACATGTGCACGCCTGGATTTGCTGCATGACTAGAAAACATGGTTTTAACCAGTGTCTAAATCTCTGTGTGATGGACCAGAAACCTGCCTCTCTCTCACGGCTGTTGTGGAGGTTTAGTTTAGTTTAGTTTATTAAGGATCCCCATTAGTTGTAGCAAGCTACAGTTATTCTTCCTGGGGTCCGGCACGATTATAATATCAAAACAAAAACTTGTAAAAAGTTACACAGCACATCAATATTTCAGTTTAATCCTGGAATACAGGGTATTTACATCTTCAAAATCATCTCTTTACATCCATTTTTACCATAGACTGTATATAAAGAGATGGACATAGCCTCTGTGACGTCACCCGTAGGTTTCCGAAGAGCTGAATTGAAGCTCGGTGGGCGGTTCCTACCGTCACCATCTTGGCAGCGTCATGCGTGTCGTCTCGCCCGGGAAATACAAATATGGGCAAAGAGATGGAGCTGAGAGGGGAGCCGTGAGCATCATGGCGGATTGGCATCAAGCGAACTCCGAGCTTTTTGTAGCTAAAAGCTAACCCCGACATAACGGGAGCTAACCAGCTAACAGAGGTAAGCGAGCTAAAGCTAAGTAACGTTGTTAACCGGCTAAAAACCGCAGTTGTTCTACGTTCTTCTTACTTGAAGCCGGAGATTGGTACCTGTCAATCAAAAGGACACACCTCTAAATTTGCCGAACTTCGAGATTAAATTACTTTTAAACGGGCGAGTTAGAAAAAAATTCACTCCCCCCACAGTTGTCATGAAGGTAAACCTGACATGAAGGTTAACCGAAAATGGATTTTTGTACCAGGCTGTAAACATGTTTATTCCTGCTGTAAACATGTTTATTTCTGCTGTAAACATGTTTATTTCTGCTGTGAAGTTGGTCTTTTTAACATGGGAGTCTGTGGGGATTTGTTCTGTTTTGGAGCCCCTAGTGGATGAAGGGGGAACTGCAGTTTTATGCACTTCCACATCAGCTTCACTTTTAACCGCCGGAGGTTGCCGCTTGATTTTTACATAAGTAAATGCATGCATGTAATGTCCATTCATATTACATCCTATCATGTAAACTATTCATTTACAAAAAATACACTTCCTTATAATTGGATATCAAACTATATATTTAATTATCTATAATACAAATCTTCAAGTACACCTCTATCCACATTATCAATTTGTTTACTCTACACTCATTTGTATTTATTATACTTATCACCAAACCTGTACTTTTGAAAAAGAGTCTTTTGAAAACTAGAGAGGTGTGAACCCAAAATGCAGAAGCTCGACGTTTTTATTAAAGATCACTGAACTAAAGGCAAGCAGACAGGAAGGCCAACAGAACTAACTAACTAACTAGCTAACAAAATAAACCTGCACACAGAACTGAAACTAAAGGGTATAAAAACCTGGAAACAGAACAAGACACAGGTGAAATGGATGAACTAATGGAGTCCAGGTGTAATCAATGAGCAGGGGGAAAAAAACAGGAAACAAGACACAAGAGAAACTAAACAGGGAAATCTACAAAATAAGACATGAAGCCAAAACCAAGAAAACACACGAAACGTCACATCATGAAACTCACCTGATAGCAGACTCCAACCCCCAGCAACTGAATCCCAATCAGACGTACTGTAACAATTTCCAGACTAGAAACTGTCGCATTACAGCAGCATTATGGGAATAAAAGGAAGAAACAGGAGCATATTAAAGCTGACTTTAAAACTCTGATTCTGACTCCAGAGGCGAATGCTGCCTTGCACCGCCCTGAGGCAGAGAAACTAGACTTCACAACCTCATTTTACAGCTAACGGATGTCAAACTGGCTGTTGCGAATGCGCAGATGTCTTATTTATGAAGGAAAGAGGACATTATAGGGGGCAGAGATGAAAGGAAATTAGAAAAAGGACAAGAGTCAATATCAGACTGACTTTTACTGGCTGAAAAGAGCTCAGAGGAGAGACAGGATGCAAAATGGATGTCAAATTAGCCTTGCTAAGGGGTGCCAAAGTCTGAATTTCTAAAAAGGTTTAGTATTTCCACTTTAACTAACCAATTTAAATATGAAAAACATGTCCTTGAGTAAAATACTGTATGATGCAAAAAGTATGCCACACGATGTACAGTTAATATTTAGGCCCTGTTGAGGAAATTCATGTAGCTACAAGGTGCATTAAGCTTCAAAACTTGGGAAGAAAGTACGTTGTTTAGTGAATTTAGAGATTTTTAAGTTACATTACATCCACTGTACTTTGTGTGAAATGTTTTTTTTAAAGATTCACTCCACAGATTACTATTATAACCACTTTTTGTTTTTTATTATTAATCAACTTTAATGATCATTGAAGGCGTTTGGCACAAAATGGCTGGTTCTTTCCCAACAATTTCAATGAAGCAGTTTCTGGATTGTTCTGGAAAGCTGGACATTTGAGTCATCTGGTGAAGCATTTCCAGGTTTCATTGAACAAAAACTGTGTAGTTCAAGTATATCAAATTAAATTCAACTTTATTTCTTGAGCACTTTTCATGCCACGGGCGACACAAAGTGCTTTACAGGATAAAATCAAGTCATAAGGATTCAAACAAACAGTGGATAAAAAGGCATTTAAAAATAATAGACACAAGCTCTTTCCACACACTCACACACACACACAAGGACATAAAGCAAAGAACCCCCCCACATTCCCTGAAAAACATCATTCCCGAATACTGTCTCTTTAACTGAATTCTGGTTAATAACACAACTAAAAACATTAAGTAAGTGATAAAAATTCTGACTTGGTGCTGATTCGAGGAGACAATACCTCGGGATCCATCCACACCAGGAGCCAGTCCCCCGCATGCTCATAGGGGCCGCCGCCACAGCAACAGCAACTCCCAGGCAGCAACGGGGCCACCCCGCAGCCGTGAAGCTGCAGTGCTGGACCCCGCGCCACCCAAACAGCAGCGGTCGTCATGACAACAGCCCCCAGATCAAACAGGCAGGGCCCCCAGCATGCTGGATCCCCATAAGGAAAACACTGGAGTTAAAACCAGAAGATGAATAACCTTAAGAAGCAGTAAGAAATAAGAGCAACAATAAAAGAAAATATACATATATACATAGAAGGACTTCACAATAATGTATTAAAAATAAGAAATCTAAGCCTCTTCTTAAAAACATCAACAGTCAATCAAATCAAATCAAAGATACTTTATTCATCCCCAAGGGGGGAATTCAAGGTTCAAGGTATGTGCAAAGACGTGCCTTTAAAACTTAAACCTTGAAGCTGGAATATTTTCTTTGTCTCTTCCTGTAGTTGTTTAAAACCTGCCTCCATTGGTGTCACACACACACACACACACACACACACACACAGATACTCTCATACCAGCTACGATGCAACCGTTATTACAGCCCAACTCTCCATCCCCAGACAGTTTAAATACAGACAACCTGGAAGGGTGAGCTGGTTAGATGAGTGTAAATGCATGTGTTTGTATGGGTTCATGTGATTCTACTGTAATTTAGCTGGAAAAGTGCTAACTTAGCTGTGTTTGTAATTTGTACTTGGCTGTTTGAGATGAAAGATTGTGCACGTACAGTTTGCATGTCTCCCCGTTGTGTGACAGAGTCGTCGTGTTTCTCAGGGCTGCTGGTCCATTTCTGCATCTTTAATCAATGTCACACATGTGAGTTTGACTTCATGTCTTCCCTGTTCAGGTACGTGTGAATTTTTGGACCCTTCAACCCTCTCCTGGTTGAGTGTGCACGTGCGCTTCTTTTGACCTGAGCGGTTTTCTCTGTTCAGACCTGTGAACTGAGCTCATTGCTTATGCACAGATACCTGGTAACAGACTGCTGTTGCCATGGCATTGTTCGTGCACCCAGGTGGCAAAATTGCTGTCTGAATGAAAGATGATTGGCCGCTGATGATTGCTCTTCACACACACACACACACACACACACACACACACACATGTAAGTAAACATGATCTGAATCCCTGTGATGGGGGGTCGGAGACACACAGACACACACAGTCACATCTTCACTCCGAGGGGCGTCCTGATTGGCCGTCAGGAGAATATGACCCCGATTTCAGCCTGCAGGACTTGAAGTTGAAGTGTGAAGTGTGTTTGAAGTGGCTTGAAGTGACATGTGCTGTGTGTGTGTGCAGGAGTGAGTGAACTTAACGGTAAAGTAGGTTGAATATTAAAAGTCCTCCCTCGGCTTCAGACCTGGGCGAAATAGCACTTGAATATATTCCAAACTTTGGAAATAAGCCAGAGAGTGCTTGATAGAACTGATCTGTCCTCCACTCGGGTTCATTCTGAGTGTCTGACGAGGCGAAAATGGAGCGCACCCCAAGCCCTTGAAAATATAACAACCCACTTTTGCATTCTCCCGTTTTTTGTGCAGGTTTTACCCCAGACGTTTAACCTTTCAGCCGTGCTGCTCGGCCAGCTGCTATTGAGCACCAAATTGACTCCGGGGGTCTTTCACAGTCCTGCTGAGGTGAAAAGCTAAAGATGGGAGAAAGAAAGTGCAGCTGACAAATGCTGCGACTCTTGTCTGATCTCTTCACCACCAACTTAAAAAAGGTGGGAAGTTATTTAGACGGAGTCGCTGAACAATGCAGCATCAAAAACTCGAAGTTCCATTTAATATGTAGATATCAGGAAATATAATCTTTTCAAGGCTCCAAGTTAAACAGACGTGTCACCATTAATAATAACTGAAGAGCCTTTTCTTCACTCGGCAGATAAAAGCTCTGGAATTGATGCTGAAATAACATCTGCTGTCCTAAAATCCTGTAATTGGTCTGCTTTTCGTCACATTTTGCAGTCATCAAGAAGATATTTGGAGCAATCAGGGAGAGTTCAGAGTGTTTCTGAAAGGGGAAAATCGGGTGATTCAACAAAAAAAAAAAAAAAAAAGCTCTAACTTAGAAAAGGTTTGGAATAAATCTGTAAACTTTAGAGTTTTAGAATTATTTGTAGTGTTATTTTACTACAAATGCAGTGTTTTCTGACAAGTTTTTATCCATTTGAAACAAATCAAACTATTCATAAAGCATTTTTCATGAAGTCTGGGTTCGAGTTTCTGTCTCTTTAACTAAGGATCAGTATGAAACTACAAAGGTGGTCACCATTGGAAACACACAGATCAGGGCAGGCAGCGGTCAACACCACAGCCAAGGTTGCCATGCAAGAGCCCACCAACCAGGGCAATCTCCACGGCAACGACCCTGCAGACCGAGTAGGCATAGCTCCAGATGTGGACGACCGCCAAGAAGAAAACATTGGCTTTAAAATGTAAAAGGAAGATCAAAGTAAACCTAAACACAATAAGAACAATAGAAATAAGAATTTAAGTACATAAATAACATAATTAAATAAGTAAAAGACAGATATATAAAATAATAAATAAATAACAAAAACAATAGCCTAAATAAAACAGACAAAATCAGAAAAAACAGCATTTTTAAGGAAAAAAGAAGATTCTTTTGTCACGGTTGGTGTGGAGATGAGGACCCAAATGCAGGAGACAGGAAGCCAGGATGCAGAAACTATAAGTGATTTTAATTCCATGAACAAAAGTGAGGTCAGATCCAACAAATGAATCAGCAACTGACAACGCAAACCAAGAGATATAAATACACGGAAGAAGAGACACAGGTGAAACAAATCAGAAAATCAAACCAGGTGAACCACGGAACAGGAACCTCGACTTGAGACAACTAGAGACAACCAGAACTAAGGAGAAATACAAAATGTCATATCATGACATCTTTAGGATGTGACAAATTTACAAAAACCTCTCAAATATTGCTAAAAAGATTTACACTTTCCTGAGGTGTCAGATGTGTTGGTATAGAATCCCAAAAATGTGATAAAAAAAAAACACTTTTTCACAATCACATGCTATTGGATGTGATATAGGTGATCATGTGTCCAGTTTATTTCAAGTATAGAAGGCACGATAAGTGTAGAAGGAAGAGAAAGACATACGTATGTTCGCACTCCTCAGGTATCATCCCTTATTTGTGATTAGGGATGAGGACAGCAGCAACAGCAGTAGTGGCAAACAAATTTTATGTGCCAAGCACCATTCAAAGGAAATACCTGCAAATCGCAGTTCTACTTAGTCAAAATTTTATAAACAATTGCTTTTATTTTAAGAAAAATTGTAAAAAAAAATTGTGAAAATGCAGTCAATCACTGGATACTGTTCTTTCAAGATGGTTGTTGTCTACAACTGGACCACCAGGTGTCCGTAACTGTTACACACCCTTTAAAAGTGCAGCGTGTACCAGTTTTACAGGTCGGTGACAGAAAAATAGATTGTATCATCATAGCTGTCTTTAACAGCTATTGGTATTGGTATTTAACTCATTGGCTGCCAGCCATTGCTTTAGCACATAGCCCCGTGCTACAGTAAGACCCATGCTAGCATGTAGCCCTGTACTAGCAGTGAACCCTGTGCTAGCATGTAGCCCCATGCTAGCAGAGGTTTTGTAGAAATTTCGCTCATCTTTCAGGACTGCAGAATGTTGAGGGCTGGGACAGCAGATATGAAGGGCTGATTTGGCCAGGTGCGTGCGTCAGGGCATCTTCAGGGTACCCATTTGGAGCGTATTTCAATGTGTTGGGTGCGTGCTGGGTGCACATTGAGAGCGTGCTCTTAGAGCATTCTGGGGATATTTGGATGTGCGCACTAGTCCAAATTGACTTTCCATAAACAGGAACTGCAAAAGCGCAAAAGACATCTTATGTTTGGCAGCCAATAAATCAATCACTTCACAAAAATTATGTTTTTATTCTCCTAGAAATACATATTTGTGCCACTATTTTTCACCTGCTTGGATCATTCAAAGGTGAAAAGTTGCTCCTGTCTGAAGGAATTTTGGCCACTGACAGCCACCATCTGTTAACAACTGTGCTCAGCGTATGAACTCATTGCTATACTGATTATTACCACCAGTAGTTCTTACACACGCTACCCTTGAAGGGATGATTAGAAAAATGGTTGCAGCCCCAACAAGAAGCTGCATCCTGCAGTGTTTTTCCAGCAGAGACGATAAAACTGTGGAGCTCTTGGCTCGATATAAAGGTACCAAATGTATTTTACAGCACACACACTGCGATAGGAGCCCCTTCTTTCAGAATCACAGACGAAACGATGTAAGCTGGAACCTTGTTATTCCCAGTTCCATACTCATGCTGTGGCGTAATCTCATTACACATCTAAAGTGCCTTCACAACGACACAATTTGCTCTGTTGTTGGTTTAAACAGCAGATTTTACACTGCCACACTGAGCACATCTGCAGTCTTTGGCCCTGCTTCAAAAATCCTTTCGGATGCACCTCGCTTTGCTCACATCACTTCGCCTCTTCTGAGTGATTTTATGCAGTTTGATTTGGAAGATGACAGCTCTTTTTAAAGCAGGGACAACTTGGAGTATGAACTTTCCACAAAGCAAGCGAACAGAGGAGAGAAATTCAGCTGGGTGTCACGCTTTATGTCGCTGTTGCATTTTCTCCTCCAGTTCTCCTTCTTTCTCTGACTGTGACCTAGTTTGATTCTGAACGGTTGGGACTCTGTTTCCGAGATAAACTCATTTGGTCCGGATCATTTAGAGAGCAATGCCATTTCACTTCCCGGCCCCGTCACACGACACCCCCTCACTCTCCTACCATTGATGTTATTTGGGGAAACAAGCACCAGAATGTGTGTTCATGCGTAGGAGAGTGTGAGTGTGTGGATATTTGTGTGCTTCACCCTGCTAATGGGATAGAGACCTCTAGGGGGAGAAGACAGAAAAAGCTCTCACAGTCAGAAAATGAAACGGGATCTCTGGCTTCAGATAAGGTTGTGAAGTGTTGCATATCCAAACATATCTGTCACACAAACACAGAGCACCGAAAGGCAGATTTATTCTAAAAGGTCACGCTGTGCTTGAGCTTCTGCCTGCGCAACTGTGTGTGTGTGTGTGTGTGTGAGCAGCACTGAGAAATGGGATTTTAAAGATCCCATCAGATCTGCTTCCCTTTTAGTAAAACAAATAGGTGCACGTGTGTGGTTTTTGCATGTGTGCTTTCTTCCTCTGCAGGCTGCTGAAGCCGTCATGCGCCGTAACAGAAAAGCTTTACGTTGGATGTCTTCCGTCTGCTCTCAGAAGGCTAATTACACTGAGTGCACAGGGATGGAGCTGTCTTGAAATTATTTATGATTCTTCCACTGTCCCACTTGCTCTCGTCAGCCAAGTCATCAGCTGATGGGCCCTCAAATGGCAGATCATTGCTGGTCCTCATCCTTCCTTTGCCCTCCTTCCCATTTGTTTTAAAATTGCTCTTCATATGTGAGAGTAAAATACACACTCACAGAGAAGATCAGCCAATCAGCACTCAAGTTTGTCTGCTGGCAGATCGATAATAGCTCTTAGAAGAGACTGATACAAAAATCCAGATCTTTAACATTGATATTTCAGATCATTGAAACGGTTTCTGTTATTAAAGCTCCTTTGTACTGTTGCTGCATTCAATAAAACTTCACATCTTCTGAATTGAGGCTTCTGTCTCCCACAGAGAGCAGCCTAAATGTCGGCTTAAGCACCGTCTGCACCGTCTTCGTTTGCTTTTCCAACTCCTTGCTCTAAGTGGATGCTTTGTTCCAAAGTTTTATCAAACACAATTTGCACTCTAAGCTGCTACAATCCCAGCTTTCAAACAAAGCAATGATCATTACTGAACCCAATAAAGACCACCCAAAAAAAAAAAAAAAACAACCTGTTGAATGGTGGCATGTAGCATTTACCTGCACCGTCAATTCTCCTCATTTCAGTCATAATAGCAACTTGAAATGATTCTGATGACGTTCCATTCTACTCTAAAAAGCATCATTTATTATTTACATATTTATATGTTGCTCCATAAGTGAATGCATTCAGATTATGCTTATTTTTTGGTTTGGCTGTGCAAGTTGTCTGCCACCTATCTCCACACTGTTTTACACAGATAACAAAACAAGCAAAAACAAACAACTAATTCAGCTTTTAAATTCTATAAATTTCTCCTAAGCTGGACAGAAAAACCATTTATCTCACAGCTTCTCTTTCCGTCATTAAATTATAGAAAATTGGCACTTCTACACTGTAAAAAAAAACAAAACAAAAAAAAAAAAAGAGTAGTTAAATCTTCTTAAATTAATTTTTTTCCATCGGGAACATGTGATCAATTTTACCCTTTAATGCCATATGGATCATACTTGGTGTTGTAATGTTTATTCATGATAAATATTACTTTTTTTTTTTTACGTTTTCAAAGGGCTAAATAAACACAATTCTAAAAGAAAACTTTTCTCCTCATTTTTCTTGGGTCAGGCTTTAAAGGGTTTATTGTACCAAAGTATATTTATTCATTTGGTTTAACTTATCACTTTTAAATTAGATTTTTTTTCCAAGCAGTTTAATTTAAAATATCAATTGAGTCATTTTGACTCAATTTCACCAGATATCCAAGTTGTTTCAAATTAATTATTACATTTAAACATGATATTTACATTACACTTGACAACATAGCATGAAAACAAACATTTCATCTGTGTGCTGTCACATTACGACTTAGTTTCTATTATAAATGTTAATACAGTAAAAAATTAGTAATTTTTCCTAAATGAAAACATAAAACTGTCAGTAAACAACATAACCCAAACTTATGCAGTAGCAATTTTAAAGGAATCAGTTTATGCTAAATACAGATTCCTCTTGAGTCTTTGCACAATAGGTATTAAAAATATGTCTGAGGGTTGAGTTCAGCTAGCTTGATAAATACATTAAATAATCATAATTTAGTCACATTTTAAAGATTGAAGAAATTAATTCAAGTAGGTTTTACAATTCTCTTAAATTGGAATGAAATAAATCAACAAGTAATTTGTTATGACTCATGAAAACAAAAGTGGCATTCGTGTTTTAACAATATGCTTTGGATCAACTGCAGTCAAAATATTCCCTCGAGGCTCATTTATGTTTCACTTTAATGGCAAATGCTGAACAATTTGTCCAACTTCTGCATAATCTGTCCATTTTCCGGGCCCTTGCTGACCCGTCATCTGACGGAGCAAACAGGGGAGAACCACTGGAAACATGTGGGCAGTGCAGAGCAGTACGGATGATACACCACAAATCAAAGAGCAAAGAAGACAAAACAGCTATTAACCGTGATGCCTCCTTTTATGTCTCTGAGTGAAATTTATCATTATCTCCCCCACCAGTGGTATATTTTTGTTGGTTTTTTTTAAAAAAAAAAATCCAGATTCTAGTGGCCTTTAATTGATATGAAGAGCAAACTGAAGACTCAGCTCTTCAAGGAGCATTTCAACACTTAGTTTAACTCTATTTCTCAGAGGAAATAGAGAATTTGTCCCAGTTTTTCAAATATTGTGGGATTTGTTCTTTGTATTTTAACATGGAGAATATTGTGGGGAGGGGGAAAATATCCTGTAGCACCACATGGCAACACGTGCATCAAAAAGGACTGACAGCAGTGTGACGAGCACCTACCTACCATGTCCTCTGCTGTTTGATTTCATGCTTGTGTTGTTCTCACTCTCATACGTAAGTCGCTTTGGAGAAAAAGCTAAATGACAATAGAATAAAGTAGAATATTAGCTGTACAGGAAAGGAAGATCAGAGAGACACGCATAACTCGAACCCGGCCTATCTGCACTGAGGTCCTGTAGCCTCTAACAATCCTCTGTACCATCACCACATTTGTCATTGTCTGGAACTGATTTTGGATCTCAGTCGCCTCCCTCCCAGCCGAGGATTGAACCAGCAACCTTCTTGCTGTGAGGTCACAGTGCTCACCACTATCAACATCAAGCAGTTATATTTTATTCTAACTTCAGTTTGGTGCTCTTTTAATTTTTCCAGCACAACACAACTGCTAAAATCAGATCATTGCTTTGTAATGCGGACTTCCAACACACTTCTGCAGCTTTTCTCTGTTCCCTACTGTAATTTGCTGCACTGAGAAATTAGTCAGGACTCCTTCCTTCAACTTTAGTTGTTTCAAAACTCTGCAGGAAGACTGATGAGTACCGCTTCAAAAAAATCCCACAAGTTGCTAGAGGCCCCTCACCGGCTCCACCTTAGATTTTGTATTGATTTCAAAATCTCGCTGCTCCTCTTCAAAGCCCTAAATTGCCCCGACATCCATTTCTAACTTATTAACCTGGTATGTGCCCTCATGACCTCTGAGATTCACAGATAATGCCCTTTTAACGATCCTCACATTGCAGTTCAGCACAAAACGGGGGATCGGACATTCTCCATTGGAAGCCCCCACCTCAAGGACTTCTTGGCCCGCTGCACTCAGACACACACATCTTTAAATCCTCCTAAACATTCCTTCTTCAGAAGGCATTTGTTATGTTTTGATGCACATACTCCACAACATTCCACATCAAATCTGGACTAACATCACATGGACTGTTTAGAACCTCTTAAGGAGCATTTGGCAGAGAATTACTGCTGTGATTTGCTGGTTTTGATTGGGAAATTATTAAAATGAACCTTTTTAACTTGATTAAAACCTTGTGACATAGATCTGTGTAAATCTATGTTTTCTGTTAGTTGCACTAAATCCACACAAGCGCTAACAGCAGTGACTGCATTTAATAAACTAATCACACATTTTCACCCACAATGATTGTCAAACACCTGTTGATAAAAAAATAATAAAATAATCATTTTAGAGCCACAAATGGCCCAATTTCACAACTTCCATGCAGTTGTTTGCAAGCTGAGCCTCATTTCAGCTCATCCACGGCATGTCTGTTGTTTTACAGGAACAACTAAAGGTCCAGATACAGTTTCTGTCCATTCTGTGTCCAGGGCAGAAAACAGAGCCGTGTCTTTACAGATGAAGTATTTGAGAAGTGTTATGTGCATCACCAGGCATTCAGTCTTGCCAAGTCTGTTATAAGCAACTTTGGGTTTCTTTTTCTGTGAATCCTCTTTGCAAATCTTGTCAGTGGTGGGTTCCAGGGTTTTTTTTTTTACTTCTTAAGTGTAGTTGCTTATTTATGCTTCGTTTTCTCCCTTTATGGAGTCCTCCCATGTGAAAAATGTGATTAAACACTCTGAGCTGTGGAATGAAACTAGAAGGGAAACTGGGATTTTTAGTCATTAAAAGAACTTATAATTATTGCTTATCTGTGAGAATGAAGATGATGTAAACCTCTCAGATATGGGGACACTAACATCAGGTTTGTGATGCTGCCATTGGTGACTGGTCATGTTAAATGACAGAAAGGGAAAACAATTGAGGATTAAGCATTTCTACTTTGTGTCCAAAATGCTAAAATCAGCTGGAGATTTCATTTCTTTACTTTTGTTATCAGAGAAAGTGTGAAAAGTTTTTCCTTTTGTAATGCATTAAGTCACATGGTGTGTATAATAACACAGAAGAGTTGATGGAATGATGGAGATGGAATCATTTCTAGAGTGCTCACAAAGATGTATGAAGCTCACACCGAGGTCCAACATGTGTTTCAGGCGTTAACGGTTTTACTTCTTGTTCATTTCCAGAGGAGCGGCATCTTTTTGCCAATTTAAATTCTCAAAATTTAATACTTTGGGAGCCTAATTTGTGTTGGAAAGTTGAGAATTGCTCAGTCAGCAGCACTGACGGGCGCGATATATTTAGGGTGGTTTGGCGCGATCCCAGAACGCGATCCCAGGGCGCAATCCCAGGGCGCGATCCCAGGGCGCAATCCCAGGGCGCGATCCCAGGGCGCGATCCCAGGGCGCGATCCCAGGGCGCGATCCCAGGGTGGGATCCAAAAGCGCGATCCAAAAGCGCGATCCCATAGCGCGATCCCATGACGCGATCCCAGGGCACGATCCCAGGGCACGATCCCAGGGCGCGATCCCAGGGCGCAATCCCAGGGTGGGATCCAAAAGCGCGATCCCATGGCGCGATCCCAGAACGCGATCCCATGGCGCGATCCCAGAACGCAATCCCATGGCGCGATCCCAGAACGCGATCCCATGGCGCGATCCCAGAACGCAATCCCATGGCGCGATCCCAGAACGCAATCCCATGGCGCAATCCCATGGCGCGATCCCAGAACGCGATCCCATGGCGCAATCCCATGGCGCGATCCCAGAACGCAATCCCATGGCGCGATCCCAGAACGCGATCCCATGGCGCGATCCCAGAACGCAATCCCATGGCGCGATCCCAGAACGCGATCCCATGGCGCAATCCCATGGCGCAATCCCAGAACGCGATCCCATGGCGCGATCCCAGAACGCGATCCCATGGCGCAATCCCATGGCGCAATCCCATGGCGCGATTCCAGAACGCAATCCCATGGCGCAATCCCATGGCGCGATCCCAGAACGTGATTCCAGAACGCAATCCCATGGCGCGATTCCAGAACGCGATTCCATGGCGCAATCCCATGGCGCAATCCCATGGCGCAATCCCATAGCGCGATACCAGAACGCAATCCCATGGCGCGATACCAGAACGCGATTCCAGAACGCAATCCCATGGCGCGATACCAGAATGCGATCCCATGACGTGATCCCAGAACCCGATCCCAGAACCCGATCCCAGAACCCGATCCCAGAACGCAATCCCAGAACCCAATCCTAGAACCCGATTCCAGAACCCGATCCCAGAACCCGATCCCAGAACGCAATCCCAGAACCCGATCCTAGAACCCGATCCCAGAACCCGATCCTAGAACCCGATCCCAGAACCCGATCCTAGAACCCGATCCCAGAACCCGATCCCAGAACGCAATCCCAGAACCCGATCCCAGAACCTGATCCCAGAACGCGATCCCAGATTAGAATTCCCAGAGTGCAATTCCAGTGAGTGTGACCTCAGAGAACAATCCCAGAGCCAATCGCAGAGCCGATCACCGGGCGCGATCTCAGAGCATTTATGGTACAAATTGTACCCCTGTTTGAGCAACATTAGTTTAATGCATCTTCACTGTGTGACTTCTCATGTTCAGTCTTTTAAAAGTAATTCCTAACACCTGTAATTTGTGTGGCTTTTCTGAGTTAAATTGCATCAAAAATAATATTTTTAGCCTTCGGAGTTAAGATTTTTTCACCACAGGGGACCTGTGTCGTGAAGAGGTTTGCTATGTTATAAGCCTGCCGTTTCTCACAAACTCAACTTTGATGTGCAACACACTGTTGAATTATGCTGACCTCTTGAGGGCTCTATTTGGGTTTTTCACCCCTCCAGCTCTCAGACCTTATTTCTCAAGTGTCTTGCTGAAAATAATAAAGGTGCTTTTTAGCTAACCATATTATAATAATTCCTTTTTTTTTTTATTCATCATCCAGTAATTGCTCACTGATTGCAGTCATTTGTATGCGCTTATGACTTCAGAGGTCTTTTAGCGATGTGGCAGTGTGCTGCATTTTGTTTTTTATGTGTGGCCATTTGTGATTTGCCTTTAAAGATTCAGGGAATGTGACAGCGACGGTAATGTCTCTATTTGTGAGTCAGAATTGCTGTTGGATTGCGAAGCAGTAAAGGTGTCGGTGAAAGCTATAGTTCCAAAAAAAGATGAATACATTGGCAAAACATTGGCAGAAAATATTAGTTAGTTTTGTTTATTTTTTTAAATTGAAAATCAATAATCAAGCTGTGTTTATGAGGGAAGGCAATAAATATTAGCTGCTGTAATCAGGTTGTAGATAGGAGTGAATTACCTGGAAAATCAAATCAAACTTTATTTTCCTCAGTGGGGATGTTGAGTCTTATCATTTAGCAGTCATTTATAGTGATAATACAGCAACATGCATGCACTGCTAAACACTGCCAGGACTCGAGGTCATCCAATTGGTCTAGCAGCTTTGAGTGAGGTGTGGAGACCAAGCGATGAACTACAGTCCCACTTCTTCTGCATACCACCAAGAGACATCTTGTGCGTGACGTATTAGTGGTCAAACAATCAACTTTTCCACGATAACCATAGACTGTATATAAAAAGATGGGCAGAGCCTTTGTGACGCCACCCGTAGGTTTCTGAAGAGCTGAGTTGAAGCTCGGTGGGCGGTTCCTGCTATCGCCATCTTGGCAGGGGCATGCGTGTCATCTTGCCCAGAAAATACAAATATGGGCAAAGAGTCGGAGCTAAGAGGGGGGCTGTGAGCATGGGGGGGATGATTGACATCGAGCAAACTCTGAGCTGCCTGTAGATAAGAGCGAACCGAGCAAACAGGGAGCTAACAGGAGCTAACCAGCTAATGGAGGTAAGCGGGCTAAAGCTAAGTCAGGTTGTTAGGCAGCTAAAAACCACGGTTGTTCTACGTTCTTCTGACTTGAAGCGGGAGATCGGATACCTGTTAATCAAAAGGACACGCCCCTAAATATGCAGAATTTCAAGATTGAATTACTTATGAACGTTTTGAACGAGTTTGAAAAACACTCACTCCCCCCCACAGTTGTCATAAAGGTAAACATGAAGCTTTACTTTTTACCGTCAGAGGTTGCTGCTTGATGACAACCCATAACAGGGCTTCCTTCTGTTGTTGTTTTATTCTTTTTTAATCCCACATAACTAATATTCAGTCTATGTACAAGATTATAAAAAAAACAATTAAAAAAAAAAAGAATGAAAGCTGCCTGGTTCCCTTTGTAGTTGCTCAAATACTACTGGGTAACTTGAATCAGGTGTCAGTAAAACACCTGAGAAGCTGCTGCAGAACTTGACAACATGTTGTTGGAGAACCATTTAATTTGAATCAGGTGTGTTGCAACAGGGAAACATCTGAAACCTCTGGGATACTGGTCCAAGACGCCTGGCGTTGATGATTCCTCCTCTCAGTTTGGTTTTGTGATAAATGCAACAGATGCAACGTGATATTTTCCACTCTTGGTAGTCATTTTTAAAAGGTTTTATTAGATCATTACTTAGAAAAAAACTGTTTCTTTTTTTGACGTCGGTTTTACTAAAAGATATCAAGGATTCTTCCTTTGCACATGGTTTCATAAAAATTTGGTGAGTAGTTTTTGTGTACTTTAACCAAACAAGGGTCATACAGTACCTTTGCTATTGACTCTGAGGGAGAACGTACACCCTATCCAGCTTCCTCTCTTACTTCATCGCTCAGCTTTGCTTTCCCACCCACCAGCTCTCAGACTTCTTTTCTAAAGTGCCTTCCTGAAAGGAATAAAAGGTGCTTTTGCATTCATCATTATCGCATGCTGATTGCAGTCATTTCTTTACTCTCCTAACCTTTATGCTTTTTCCAGCTCAGGCGACTCCATGCTGCATGCAGTATTTGTGTATTGTGTGGTGTGGGAGTGTAAACGAGTGCTTCCAATTGTCCATAAACTAATTTGTCTCCTCAGAGTCAATGAGTATGTGAAAGAGAGAGCTTGTGTCACTGTTGGAGCTGGTGGATCAGTGTGGGGGAGGCAGTTCTCAGAGCCGTTTGTGCAGGAAGGACTAAATGACTGTGGCATTTCTCATTGTCGACAGAGTGCATTGGCCTGATGGAGGACTGAGAGAGATGATGGACGACTGAGAGAAATAAAAAAGAGGTTAAATGTTATGTTAGGAAGTTAAGTTAGTGAGATTCATTTTTAAAAATGTGTAAATTAAAAGAGACAATAGACAGTAAAGCAGTGAGACAGAGGCAGTTGTTGCTCCGGTGTCACTCACGGCCTCCCTGGGGAGTGTTTAGACCTTTAAAATCTGCTCTTCTCCACAGGCAGTAAATGTTCATATCCCTCTCCTCCTCCTCCATTTCTCCCTTTCACATCCTCTGCTATATTTATTGCTCCATATTCTTCCATCTCGTTCTATTTTTCCCAGTAGTTTCATCCCAGTTTTTCTGCATCACCCATATTCTCCTCAGTTTTACTTCCTCTGTTTCGTCCCCGCTCCTCTTCATTTGTTCCCGTTCCCACCGACTCTCAGATCTGTACAGTTTATTTCTTGTCTGTCCTCCTGCTTCCACTTTCCTTCCAACACTGAAGCTGCTATTTATAAACTAACTGTACACAATATGTGTTGCTCAGGGAGAAAAACAGAGAATAACACTAAGATTTTTTAATTAATTTATCCTGTGTAGGGAACAAGCGGCAACCTACGGCAGTAAAAAGTAAAACCTGCAGTTCTCCCTTCATCCACTGGGGGCTCTAAAACAGAGTAAATCCCCATGGACTCCCATGTTAAAAAGACCAACTTCACAGCAGAAATAAACAAGTTTACAGCCTGGTTCACAAAAACATTTTTGGTTTAATAGGTCGGGTTTAGCTTCATGACAACTGTGGGGAGAGTGGATTTTTTTTCTAACTCATCCATTTAAAAGTAATTTATTCTTGAAATTCAGCATATTTAGGGGCGTGTCCTTTTGATTGGCAGGTACCCGTTCTCCTGCTTCAAGTAAGAAGAACACAGAACAACCGCGGTTTTTAGCTGGTTAACAACGTGACTTAGCTTTAGCCCGCTTACCTCCGTTAGCTGGTTAGCTCCTGTTAGCTCTGAGTTAGCTCTTAACAGTAGCTTGGAGTTCGCTCGATATCAATCATCCACCCCCAAGATAGCAGCCCCACGCTCAGCTCCACCTCTTTGCCCAGATTTGTGTTTTCCGTGTGCCCCTACCAAGATGGCAATGGTAGGAACTACCTACCAAGCTTCAATTCAGCTCTTCAGAAACCTACAGGTGACTTCACGGAGGCTCCGCCCATCTTTTGATATACAGTCTATGGTAGGGAAACAAAGCCCTTCAACGAAATTCATGTTGAAATTGTCATTCTCATCATTTTCAACACACCATGTTGCTCCAGTGGTTCGTAGGAAAACATGTTTCTGTGAAAACTCTGAGGCTGTTAGTCCGTTTTTTGCCAAAATACTGAATTAACAGCTTCAAAGTCTCAGAAACGCCGTAGAGATTTCATGTTTAACCTTCAAAATGTAATTTTATGGATAGATTAACAATAGCACCAATATGTTCTGACAGTAGCTGTGTTTTCATCACACAAAGAAATGCTCAGAAACTAAATATCACAATAAAAAACCACGACTGGAAACACATTTTGATAAAAGACTGAAATATTACTAAAAGGTTTTTACACTCTCATGAGGTGGTTTTTCAGATATCTTGATGTAGAAATATTTCTCACAAGTGGAATGAAAACACTTTTTTTTGCATTTACTTCTCCCCGGACTTGACGTTGGGGGTCTTGACCAGTTCATTACTGGTAAAGATGGCGCGGTGTGGAACAAACAAAAGAAAATTTCAGAGTTTTACAAAAGAAAATGAGGGAGAAAAGCTTAAAAAAAAAACTTAAGATAATTCTCCTCAGCAAGTAGAAAACTCCACAATGGCGCTATGTGGCTACCTTGCATAATCTGTAATTCTCATAAAATGTCGTCTTCCTCACTAGAGTTTACAAGAACTGAGGCCTAAACGCTGTTTAATGGAAACACCTGCGAATCCTAATTGTTTGTTTAAACTTAGAAGTATTTTATTTTGCAAAATAAATGTAATGTAAATGCATCTACTGACATGTTACTGCTTCCTGTTCCAGTTGATTTAGCATTTCTGATTTGGACCAGCTGGATTCCCCTAAACGACTCAATACAAGATTCCACCTGCAATTTTTACAAATCTTACAATCTGAGGTTCTTTTGTTCAGAAGCAAGCAAAAACTGGTTTTTATTTTAATTTTTATTTTATTTATTTATTTTAATCAGTTATACTGAGCTAAATATAGTTCAATCTAGCCAAGCAATATTTTTGTACCTAAACCTAAAACAATATAGCTTATGGTGCCTAAATCTATCTTTTTGGGAGGGTTTTTTGGTGCTTAAATCTAACCTAAAGCATAGATTATTGAGCAATGTTATAAATAAGTAGTATTTTTTGTGCCTAAACATAAAATAATGTAGATTATAGTGCCTAAATATTCTATTTTGGTGCCGACAACTATTTTAGTTTTTTGCATCAGAAACAGTATTTTGGTGTCCATACGCAAATAGGGATGTCTGTCTCAAACCTTGTCATACATGCCCTCCCTTATACTGCAAAGCCTCTTTTATGTCACCATGGTTGGTAAGTCAGTTCATCCAGTAGTAGGCAGAGTTCACTTTGCATTTTGACATCATTTGTTAGGGGTATCGCACCTCTATAATGTTGTTTACAACCATCCAAAAACACCAGAAGAAGAAGAAAACTAAAAAGGTTTTGCTCTTCTTCTCAGTGTCTCCTGCGTCTTTTTTCCTGGGTTTTATACGTCGGTTTTTCTGCATTGTCGTCTTCCTGTTCATCTTCTTCTTCTCCTCACGCTCCTTTTCTACTCACCACTGCCCCCATGATTTCCAGTGGTATTGCTCCGTTTTCTGCATCAAGCGACAGATTGTAAAATCCGTTGAAAAAGACCCATGTGACAAAGCGACCTCGTCACATTGGATGCCGACAGACGTCTCTACATCCCGCCACACACACACACTAAGGGGTTGTTAACTGATCGCGTTTTGCTCTGTTCACTGCTAGCTGGGAAAACCCGAAGAAACATCCAGCCACGCTTAAGATGCGGATAGATGCCGCAATGCGTCAGTGACATCACCATCACGTGACGCCCTGAAACGCCGCATCATGGCGTATTGTGGGGTTTAATCTTGTTATAAAGGGTTAATTATTGTGATGTCAACAATGTTTAAAGGTATATCCAGTGTTGAAGGTATCTGTTTCAGTATTTGTTTACGGAACCAAATGGAATAGAAGAAAAACCATGCTTCCTGTTAGGGGAGGAGCATTAAGTTTATAAGGGACTCATTTAGAGCAGGGAAGTGTGGAGAGTAGTTTAGATGATCATTGGCAAGCTGGCTTTGGAGAAATTTGTGTGCAAAACCTGTGTAAATAGTGTAAATATTGGACATATTTGGACGGGAGCACTGGATATACGGCTGCACTTGGGAATAAAAACCACTTCAACAGAGTACCAACGTCGCCATCGTTCTTGTAACACACAGAACCCCGTCACAGCCCAAATTTGGCGCGTAACCAAGTCAGAAGACGAAGGAAATTGTCCGTCATCTTCCTCAAGCATAAATGGGTCTTAATGAGCTTCAACCAAAAGTGTGCTGGGTTTATATTTTATGCCAAGTAATGATCTTCACAATCATTTCCTCAACTTAACCTTGTCTTTTTGGTTGCCTAAACCAAAACCTAACCATGATTTAGCAAGAAAACTGATGACTGATTGAATAATTGTTTGAGCATGTTAATGAAGCACATACAGTATGTCCATGTTCTCTGGGAATGTGAAGCAGCCATGTTTTGTTTATTCTGGTTGTAATGTGGATCGTTTTCCTCTCTGTGATATGCTGTATGGGAATACCAACCTGAGTATTTCCAGCAACCTTTTAGCAGGGTGCATGTTTTCCTGTGGAGAGTGAATCTGGATGACTCTTTCTGTTTTTTTTCCCAAGCAAATAGCAGCGAGAGCTTGTTAAGTGCAGGCCTTGGGCACAGCGTGTTTCTCTGATTGCTGATGCAGCCCCCACAATGGATCGTTTGAAGAGCAACTGAACACTTTCGACAGGGAATGTTATTTCAATTCCATTTAAATTGCATGGGATACTGTTGCAATTTCACACCATTTGAATGTCACTTAGATAATAACATTAAATTTGCAGATTTGGGCTGACCCAGGCAATGGAGTGAGAAACAACAGGAACAGACAAAGCTTAACAGGAGTGAAAGTCTGCTGTAGCGATCTGCAGCAAATCCCTGCCCACTCAGTTTAACACAGAAAAAGTACAGCTTCAATGTGGAAGATAGTCTATTGAGTTAATAGTATAAATGTTGAAGAGTTCAGATAAATACTCTAACTCCAGCAGGAACCAGCTGTGTATCAGATAAACATGAATTCTAATAGATGGAGGTGAATAGAAGTTAAGGTTTCTGTTTGTGTAGCAGATTATGAAGATGTATTAAGCCACAGATACACAACAAGGTCCAGCAGGTGTGTTGACTCACCAAACCTGCCATGTAGGTGTTTTACAAGGCAGCAGTAAGCAGACAAATAAACACATTCTGCTTTCTGAAGGTCTGAAATGTATGATTTAAGATTTTTGTTTTGCTTGCCCTGGTCTTAAGTTCAAGCGAAGTGTGAGATGAAACGTTATTTTAAAAGATATTGCAGGTTAATTGAATGTTTTACTCAAGTCTGGCAAATTGTAGGAATAAAAACAGTAAATATTTGTTATTATTACTGCTGCCAAGGAGGTTATGTTTTTACCAACATTTATGTTTGTCTCTGTTATGTAAAAACTATATATATATATATATATATATATATATATATATATATATATATATATATATATATATATATATATATATATAAATAAATAAAAGCTGAAATTGACAACAGTAATAAATAAAATTTTATGAAAATCTTTTTTTTAATTTAATTATTTTCTAATTCTGAATCATTAGAAAAATTTATTTTGAAAAGCAAACAATTATGATAAAAAAAAATTTGTTACATCACACATGAACTAATATTTAGTTGAACAATCCTTTAATGTTTCCGCTCCAGTCAGGTGTTTTCTGTTCCTCTCAGTCAGACTTCTGCACCTGTTGACAGGTATTTTGTCCCACTGTTCAACAGAAAACTCTCTAATTTGTCCAGGACCAATTTATTTGTTTAGGTTGGTTTTTTTTTCAACTTAACCAAATGAGAAGTGTCTTATATCAATAAATTATAATTTAGCAAATGTTTAGTTGTTTAATTGTTCCTCTTTTTAGTCTCCAGTTATTTGAGTTACTGTTGTAAATTCAGCCTTTTCTTTAATGAAAGGAGATATATATATATATATATATATATAAAATATCAAGAAGGTTTGAACCTCATCTGGGAGGAGGTTCGACTGGCGGCCTTTCTGTGTGGAGTCCAACGACATGCGTACTTGGTTATTTAGTTCATCTGAAGTGAGCCTAGGAGTAAAGTGTGAATTGTTGTATGTCTCTATGTGTTGTCAAGTTGATGTACTGGCGACCTGTCCAGGGTGTACCTGCTTCTCCCCTGATGATTGCTCCAGCTTCCCACCACCCTTGATTGGAACAATATTGAGAAAATGGATAGATAGATATATACAAAGATTAATCTCTATACATACAGATTTATCTCTATCTATCTATCTAATCATATGAAGGTGCTCCAGTCGAGCTGAAAATGAGAATAATGCCATCAAGCTACTTTCCCGAAGCTTTTATCATCTATCCAAACACCTGATATGTCTGTCACTTTTTCAGTTTCTTTAAAAATGCCCAGAAAGCCACACAAAACCGCCAACCAGGCTGCAAAATAATATTCTCATATTCTGGGCTGTTGATTATCTTGGCTCAGACTGATAACAGTGCGGGTTTTATCATATCTTTAATATATTTCCATGGTTATGTAAATGAAATTCCCTCTGCGTCCACACATACTGCCTGGCATTTCCTGGCCTTTTCATTCGTTATGAGGCTCTCTGGTGGAGCGAAGCTGTCTAAGGGTGGCTGGCTCGTAAAACTGCGGCTGTAATTACAATATTTGTTAGGCAACAAACTGCATATCTTCTCATATCTGAGGCTGAACTTTTCCAACAGTTGGACATAAAAAGTTTTGTCATTTTGCTGTTTATTGAAATTTCAGACATTAGCATCTTTTTTTTTTAATGCTGCCGGTTTTCAAACTGCAAATAAAAGCAGATGTATGGGAACAGATTTAATGCCGTTTAGCACCTCTGGTTTGCCTCTGGGAACGACAGGAGTGTGAGGTGAGGAGAATGCGGCTCGTTCAGGGAGGTGAAACTGCTTCCGCTGACAAATTAAGCACATTTTAATTAATGTTTTTCTTCTACGCTTTTGAATGTGATTGAGAAAATGTGAAACATTTAAAAATAAAGTAACGTTTACTGATGTACAAGTGGTTTTCCAACTCGTCTGCTCGGTTATTCTTCCTGTTATTGCACGTTTGCTGTGTTTCATGGTTGCAGCACCACTGTGTTTTATCCCTCATGGATCCTGCAGACACGTCTGCATGTTTTAGAGTTGATGTTATTTATTCTAATGCCATCTGTTCTGCCTTTCAGTCCAACTCTTTATCCATTCCTGACACCATTTTCTATAAGGAAATAAGTGTACAACGTGGATTTATGATGTGATAAACAAAGAAACTGTCCAACCAATATCCTAGACTCCACACAAACAATGATTCAGATCAATATCTTCAAACTGATACGGATGCCAAAACTCCACATCTGACGCCTGCACATGTGTTCGCTCACAGAAAACAGGTGGAGTTTGCTGCTTCTGACCAATCACAGACAGTGTTGCAACCTCTGCTCAGTAATAATAGAAGCTACTATGTCCTCAGATTTAGTAAATGATTTCATCACCTAATTTGCATATTCATCCTGAGGCTCAGTTCTAACGGACGATGTTGGTAGATTTGCTGCTGGTTGCTTTTTGGGGAAAAAGTCACTAGAAGCGTCTGAAAACTCTATAAAAGTGACGACAAAGTCGATCAGGTGGTTGTTTATCTCACTATGGTGGAGAAGAGAGTTAATCGTTACAAATATGAAGAATTTAAACACTTCATCCAGACCAAAAGCAACACTGTTGCCGCAGCAACAGCTCGGAAGGAAAACTTCAGACTCTTTAAATACATGATTTTTGTGATATTATGCCAAAATAATAATCAGATCGTATGAAATCTGCTCAGTTTTACTTTATTACAGTCCAGAAGTTTCAGTTCCTTCCTTTTCTTTGTATTTTCCATTCAGTTCCTGTCAGGCTCAGCTCCCCATGAGAGCTTTTTGTGTTGGAATATGACTTCCTCGTGACATGGCGACAGTAGTTCTATAAATTCATGGATGTGTGACTCTCGGTTATTATTAAACTCAATATTTCAGATGAAACCCGAATGGAACTAAACTGACTTGGGAACAAGTCAAGAACAAGATTTATTTCTAAGCGCTCCTCTCACCGTCTGCACACGACAGCCGATAGGTCAGCCGGTGCTTTTAAACTCGTTGATCGCTTGTCCAGAACATAACCTGCTCCGGAGCACACTAGCCATTCAGCATAGGTTACCATGGTGATTTACCCTGGTAAGAAGTTAACCAGCTTCGGTACAGAAAACGCAGTTTTAACCCTGAAACTAGTTGGACAGGAGAAAGTCCAGCTGCGTCGTTCAGACCTCTGGTCTGAAAAACAGGGAAATAATCCTTCACATGATGTAAAAAGTCTTTACATTAACCCTTTAACTTCCATACAAACAAAAAGACCAGAGAAGAATGTTTCTGTGTTTTTATGTTTGCTTTAATGTTTTTTAGCAAATGGTTTAGATGTTAAACAGCAGAAGTTAATAATAATATAATAACAGTGAAACCTTGGTGTTGTAGCAAACAGTCTGGATGTTACACACCTGGTAGAGATGCTCAGGCAGGTTTATTTTCACAATTTTACTCAGAAATTCATCAAAGTCACTGCAAATTTACCTCGACCAGATAGTAGACCGCGACCTTAAAGGCTTTAGTTCACCAAGAATGCAAAAACGAACACTGACCATTGTATAGTGACGCTTATTAACACTGATTCACCTGGTAAATAAATGACAGATGCATAAATCTGATATCCGACTCCTGAATGCTTCTCATAACTGTTTTCTCTACAACTCCACAGTGTCCTGCCTGCCTTCATACCTTTCCATTAGCACAGATTTATACTGGATCCCTTTATAAACAACCAAACAATATGATGCTATTTGTCTTACTTACTTTGTCTTCACTGCACATCATTTCTCTTCTTTGTATCACACATGGCCCAGTGCACACAGTCCTCACATAACCACTTCTATCTATCTATCTATCTATCTATCTATCTATCTATCTATCTATCTATCTATCTATCTATCTATCTATCTATCTATCTAGTTAAGCTTGGAAAAGGGTGCCACCTGCTGGCTGAGCATGGTACTGAAATGCTGCAGGTGATAATGACTAGGTGCTAAATAATTGGATATTAATGCAAAGAAATGTAAATCTGAAGCTATTTATAGATCTTGTCTGGATAGAGAATTGAAAGTGTGAGCTTTAGTTGCATTTGCGTCCATGAGGACGTGCATATAATCAGATTAGAGGAGGAAAATCTGTCAGCGTCTTTCATTCAGTTTGTATTCACACTGAAAGACACAAAAGCAGATTTAATCATGCAGGTTTGCATGATATGAAGGTAAAGTCACATGTTTTGTTGCTAGAATTTGTTTATTTACCTAATTTATTCAGTAGACTTCTGATTCCAGTGATGAAGATGAGGGCGACCTTGTTCAGGGAGGAAAGAGTCAACATATTAAACCTGTTTATCATAAACATAAAACTTATTTTCTGTTTCCATGCATGTATTTGCTTTTGAAGTTACCTGCAAAGCCTAAAGCATTAAACATGAACCACATGAAAGCATCTCCTAAAATAGATAACACACTGATTTAATCAGTTTAGCAGGACTGTAGAGCAGGACAAAGGGGTTATTTTTGGTTGAAGCTAATCTTTAGTAGTTTGGGAGTTGTTTTGTGCTTAAACGTGTTTTCCTCCTGCTGCTTGAGGCCAGTGGTTTTACTGGTAAAGAATAAGGATTGTCTTTGTAAACTAAAGAAAACATGTTTATGGTTGATGGAAATGCCCAGTCACATTTTAATAAACTTAAAAAGCTGCAATTAAAAGGAGGATCCAACCTCGTGCATCAGCGGTAATTGCAGAGCTTGTCTGTCTTTTCGCAGGAGCAGCAGAATCTTTCAATTTTAAGCATTTGTAAACACAAAAAGCATCAGCTAAATGCATGCTAAATGAGGGGAAATCATACAAGTAATTATCCTTTTATCATGTGTATCAAACGGAGCAGTGTGTGCATACTTCAGCTACAGCAATAAAAAAAAAAAAAAACACATTTATAAAAAGGAACTAAACAACCTGTGAAACCTTTCAACCCTCCCTTTCTTGTCGCTGCCAAACTCCCGGTGATAGTCAGTGATTGTGCAGCGGGAACCCTGCATGCAGCTGCTGTCAGCTTGTTTTTCCTCTATCTTTCAAACACGAGCACACTTTAATGAGAAGCTTTTGCAGTCAGCTCGGATGCCTCGCCGCCTGGAAATCATAAACAGCCTCTTAATTGAAGGGGAATGTCGAGGTCAGGGTGAGATTCAGATGAATCTTTGCAGAATTTTTGAATGTTGACGCACAACATGGAGCTCAGAGCTGCATGTGTGAATATATTCTTCAGATTTTGTGGCTGTGCTTCATTGTTTTTGTGAGTCCATGTTGTTGTTTTTTTCTGTACAGTATTACCCAGAGACAGTATTATGAAGAACAGCGAGTGATTACTTTCCCTCACACAACCTTCCGGAGCCAGACACATAAAAATACTACGAGTGAGCAGCATTAAAACGCCAGAAGCCCTCTTGTGAAATTTAAATCATGTTGTAATAACCACTTGGTTTTTTTTCTCTTCCCCCTCCCACCCTTCCTCCTGGTTTCCTCACCCATAAAAGAAGAAGAGCGAAAGTTTGTCCAGGGGCCTCACACTGGAGCTGTTATAGGCGGCATCCTCGGTGCTCTTCTCTTCATCGGGCTCATCGTTGGTGTCATCTTCCTCATCCGCAAGCTCCAGCAGGACGCAGAGTAAGTCTTCATTGGTAATTCTGTCTACTTTATGGTTTGTTTAACCTCACAGCAAAAAGAATCTCCCCCTCTGGGACGAAGGCTCATTAAAACTTATTACATGTCATTAAAGATCCAGCAGGGGTAGTCTGATGACAAATCCTGACCTAATGTTGATGGCATCGGCTTGTTTTTTAAGGCCCTCATTCATCCTGCGCTGGGTTGCAGCTGGGAATGGAAGTTTATTGAACCTCCCAAGGCTTTAACTCCAGTTTTCAAGGACAATTTTTCAAAGAGAGGCTTCACGTAGATTATCGGGTTTAAATAAACAAATGAGCCATCAGGTTTTTCTAGATTACATCAGAATTCATGTTGTTTCAAAGTTCTCCTCCTCTACAAATCAAATGTTTGCACTTATTAAAATGTCAGAAAGGTTTTCTGTGTCTTTCAGACATATCACATGCAAAATAATCCATCATTACTCTGTGGGGGCATTTGTTCCTTAACTCTACCTGGATTCAAAGAAAAGTCTCATTCAGATGGCAGACTGCATAATGCATGTTGCATTCTCTTATTCAGTCATGTGTAATTTCAAATCAAATTTAACTTTATTTATAAAGCACTTTTCATGCAACCAGCAACACAAAGCAAGCACAGTCTGGTAATAGTCTGACATGTCTTGCATCTTTCTTACACAACTTTATCCAACAACTCGAGCTGAACAGTGCCTCGATCGCCACTCTTACAGTATCGAGTCATTTGCACTAAAAAAGGGGAAGTTCATTCTAAAAAAGGTCAAAACAAACAAATTGCAGGAGTGTTGTGTCCAGACCACAGATGTTGGGGTTCCCAGAGAGCAGCACCATACAACTTTACTTCTCTTCAGACACTGATGTCAAACTGAACACTGGCATAAGCAATAATGCAAGAGGAGATAGCTAATGCTGCGGGGAAGCACAAGACTAAGCAGTGTGATCATTCGGCCTGCATTTAATTTCATATGAAGAGAAGTGTCAATGCTGCTTGTTTTTCATGCTCCCTAGCTGCTGTGGCTAATGCTTCTAGCATGATTATAACGTCCAGTGCTGACGTTCAGTAAAGCATTAGCACTTACATTTCTTTCTTGTATTTTTGTGGAAATAATTTTTATAGGCAATTTATGTTTATTACTGGCAGGAATAACTGGTAATTTCCCACTCTGGCAACAAGTTTGACTCACTGACCTGCTCCTATCTGTAACCGGTTAACACATTACCTTTGTTTGTTGGTTTGATTTTAGGATTTAAAACTCAAGATACGTAGGTTTGTTAGGAAAATAGCTACTCTGATGGAAAAACAAAAACAAAACCTGAATAAAATAAACAGAAAACTTTGATTTTAGTCAAGCGCAGCCCCCATTGCCCACCCATTCTGCCGGAGCTGGGAGCAGCTAATCAGTAGCTAACAAGGTGTAGCTAGCTAGTTACTACTAATTAGTAGCCAACAAGGCGTAGCTAGCTGGTAGCAACCAATCAGTAGCCAACAAGACATAGCTAGCTGGTTATCAGCTAGCCAGTAGCCAACAAGGCGTAGCTAGCTGGTAGCAGCTAATCAGTAGCCAACAAGGCGTAGCTAGCTGGTAGCAGCTAATCAGTAGCCAACAAGGCGTCGCTAGCTGGTAGCAGCTTATCAGTAGGCAACAAGGCGTCGCTAGCTGGTAGCAGCTAATCAGTAGCCAACAAGTTGTAGCTAGATGTTAGCGGACTATCTTAGCCTGGTTGGTTTAACTAGCTTAGTTTGCTGGTGTGATCCCTGGGTGAGGGGATTATGCCCAGAAATTCAGCAATTCACACTGGAAGCACAAAACCTAAAATTTTACCTGCAGCAATTTTATAAACTGAACAAAGGAAGTCATTAACGTTTTTAAACACAGCTGCACTTGTCTTTCTTAGCTTGACCATTTTAACCTGTCAGTCCTTTAAACAGGAATACTTTTTAGCAGCAGGAGCCATCTCTGGAGTCTTAAAACTAAAACTGAAATAGCTGACAGACTTGACAAACACATGAAAAATGTTTGCTGTTTCTTACCACCAAAAAGACTAAAAGACAAACAGCAGATTGGGGAAAATAAACATCCAGCCACAACTTTACGCAGACAAACATTTGGATAAAGATTGGTTGAGACAAAACCAGACAAAGGAAGGATTTGTTTTTAGTTATTTATCAAGAGGTCAGAAAGAAAAAAATCATCCTGATCTGATGTCAGTTTATCATTTTACCCGACAACAAAAACTTGTGTGAAATAAAGAGGTCTGGTCTAGCGATTCATTTGTCAGGACTTTCACACAAGAGCGAGAGGTTACTGTCTGGAGCCAAATAATCAGTTTTCTGTTGTTTTCAGTTCTTGTGGGGTACTTTCTGTCTGTTTTTATGCCCGTAATTTTCAGTCCCTGATTTGTTAGATTTTCTGTGAATAAAACCAAACTATTCAGAAAGGAATGAAAAAAATATTCAGTTTCTGCTTCAGTGGATCTTTTCAAAACCTTTTACCAAGGTTAGAATGATTTCCAGCAGCTGTAGCTCAGTTAGTAAACTCTCAACTCTCAACACGACTCAGTGTTTACCTCTTCACTGCACGTCTACTTTTTTATGACAACCCCATACCGAAGACTTCCGTTCCACTCAGTTTCTTGCTGCAATTCTCGGACAATTTCCAAACTCTTTTAAGCAAATAATGTAAAACATTACAAATATTTACACATTTCTACCTCAGTTGATGAAACTTAATAGAGGCAAAGCACTTCCCTTCATTTTCCATACAAATAACCTCTCCAGTGGTGGTTAGGCGAGCTGTTCAGTATGAAAATCAAGGACTGCAGAAATCCGCATGAATAGAATCTCCATTGAATTGCAGCACAATGGGACATCTTCAGTTCTCAGTATGTCAAGTCTTTTTTTTTTTTTTTTTGCCCTTTCCCTCAGCAGTCCAAGTTCTGTTAAATACAAAGAAATCTAATGAAAAAATGAAGCAAAGATCAGTACTGCATCACCTTTGTCTTCTGTCCAATCAGGGGCCCACCAAAGCACAAGCCCCCTCCCCCTGTGAAGGCAGGCAGCTCAACAGAGATGGTGAGTGAACAATGTGGCTTCAAATCAATCCTTATTGTCACCACAATTATATTATAGTCACACGCACACACAAACACGCGGAGTCCATTTGGACACTCATAATGGGGCTAATGGCTATTGACTGCAGATCTCAGTTAGCTTATGTGCTGCAATAATTAGCTTGGTTTGTAAAGAGCTCCATTAGGGCGCTCCTCTCCTCCACATGTCCATTATTTTTCCTCCATCACTGCCTCCAGATTTTGCTGTGTTTATGTAATGTGACTAAGACTGTCATTTTTGTTCATTAGATGTGGAAAAGGTGTCTAATGGCTCTAAATGTCTCGGCTTAAATGAGGTTTTTCCAGTGAAAGTTTAGCAGAAATTTAAAGAATTTCCTGTAAAAAAAAAAAAAAAAAAACATGACCTGCAGCACACAGAGGTGGCTGGAGTTTTATTCATATGTTCCATACAATCCTTTTGTGTTTCTGAGTGAAACTTTTTTATTTGTTTCTTATTTCTTTTTTTTATTTTACATCGTGAGACAGGATTCCTCCAATGCTAACAACTTAAAACTGATATTTTAAGCTACATTATCATGCAAATGCATATTTGAAGTCTAAATCTCTTAAACTTATTCGGGGAAAATTACAATTTATGACAGTGTTTTCAGATTTTAATAGCTGACAAATGACAGTGTGTTCACCAGATCCTGGAGGGTAAAAGTCCATTCATGCCCCCTTACGTACATAAATGGTGACATCGGTTCCCAACGGTGTCATACGTTGCCACCGTCATACTTTCATGTGTCCTTTATGTTGCTATAGTGAAGTCGGTTCATCCACTAGTGGGCAGTGCTGAGTTCAGAAGTCACTTCCACGCTGGGTCGTGGAAATGCGACACTATAATGTTGTTGACAATCATCTGAAAACACAAGAAAAAGTAAAAGAATTAAACCACAAGGTTTTTAGCTGTTCTCCTCAACTGTCTTTTCCTGACTTTGTCATCTTCCTGTTCTTCTTCTTCTTCTTCTTCTCTTTTTTATTCCTTTCAATGGTTGTATGTCAGCTATACAACACAACATTTACCCCATGATTTCCAGTGGTATTGTTCTGTTTTCTGCGTGAAGCGACTGATAAGTGACCACTTAAAAACAGGCCAAATTACACACGTAATCGATGCAGGAGACGGATGAAACTGTCCGTCTGTCTGTCATCCGTCTTCTGCGTCAAGTATAAATAGAGCTTAAAGGCGCGTTCATACCAGGATGATCCTCAGACTCCTGGGGCAGGCGTGTCCAGCTCTGGTCCTCAAGAATCACAATCCTGCAGGTTTTCTGTTTCCCTGCTCCAAAACACAACTCCTCACGTCACATCCAGGGACACGTAAATGTGAAAAAGTGTTTCCATTACGCTTTTAAAATATCTTTCTACATCAAGATAGATTTAAAAAACCACCACTTGAGAGCAGAAAAACTTTTAGTGTTATTTCAGTTTTTTTTCCAAATTCAGGCGTTTCCATTTACAGGTTTTCATTGTAATATTTAGTTTTGTACAATTTTAGGTATAAAGGAAACCCACCTATTGACTCATTAGTATGAGCAGGAAATCATGGATAACCTGCAGAAGGACCAGACCAGAGCTGGACACCATGAACTTGGCTCAATGTGTGGGGGGGGGGGGGGGGGGGGGGGGGGGGGGGTTGTGTCAAATATTTCTGAAGGCGAAGACAAGATGCAACAAAGTAGAAAGCTGGTTCATCTGTTGGTTAATGCAGGACTCTTTCTGAAGTGGACATGCATCAGATCGTCTTTGGTATATTTACCCACAATACCGTGCTCTGAACCCGCCATTACATTTTGTTGTCCATGTCCTGTATTTGGGCCACGTGATGTGGACTAATATTCGCATTCGTAGGTAGACGGAGTCTGCTTCTTTGAGCCTAATTAAAACTAATTTGAACATTTATAATTCTCCAAATGAAGGGAACTTTCTGAGCAAAAAGACTAGGTTTGTAATCAAAAGGGCTGGTCAGAAAGGGTCCTAAATGTGTCAGATTGGATAAAAAACACAAACAGCAAGGTATTTCTCAGCAGTTAGCTACAATAGGTTTAAGCTAAACAACTGAAATGTATGTTAGAAATAAAACTTCCTGCTAGAAGTTATTTAGATCCTCAGAAATGCTTGATTTTGAAGAAAAACCTAAAAGTTGCCAGTAATGTTGAAGCTGGTAGCTTAGATGTAAACCCATTGATTTTGCTGTATAAAGTTTGGGGGATCGTTTTACAACTCTTTTGTTTATTTTTCCCCCAAAATACAAACCCTCCTGGCCATCTGAATGTTTGTTTCTTCAGCAGAACAATCACATTTCTAAAAGCAGCATTTACTCTGGCAAGCACGGTGTTGTCATGATCAATAAAACCATGTGCCAGAGCAGTAAAGACTCAAACTGTTGTGATAAAAAGTAAGTCTCGTTTAAGGTGGGACTGTTTGATGTTTCCTGAGCAGCAGTCACGACAGCGTAAGTGGATCATAATGTAATCAGCTGCCAAAAGTTATTACTTCACACGCAATAAATAAAACTGGACATGAAAACAGGTGGAGAAAAGCCATGAAGTCTGCCGGCTTGCCTCTTCAGCTTGTAACGGTTGGAAAGTCCAGACACTGCCAGAAGTAATGTCCTCACCTTGTGTCTTTTTTCCTGAAAAGACTTGAATCTTTAGTGAAATTCTAGATGTAATGGAAACACACCTTCTGTTGTTTCATCAGACTCCACCCAGCAGGTGGACTCGTGTCGTTACTCGGGAACGATCCCTTTCCCGCTTTCTCCTTCAGGCCTCCTCAGACACCGTTTTCACCTTCTTACTTCATTCACTCATGACAAACTTTTATATAAAGAGAAGAGTAGCACATAGCAGTCCTCTGTGTATATACGGGAAGGTAAAGCAAAGTGCTCCAGGTCACATGATCCTATGAGAAACAGATCCACTCCTGCGATGTCACTATGTCTCTCCAGCCCTCTCCGAGCGCCCAGATGCGTCAAGCATGATATACTGACCCCAGAAATCATCCATTATTACTCACATTAGGCTTTAAGTTTGGCTCAAAAGTCACACGGTGTCCCTTTAAAGTTGAACTTAAAATCTTCAAGAATAAATTAACATGATCAATCCATCCATCCACCCATTTTCTGCCGCTTATCCGGGGTCGGGTCGCGGGGGCAGCAGCCTAAGCAGGGAAGCCCAGACTTCCCTCTCCCCAGCCACATTTGCCAACTCTGCGGGGGGGATCCCGAGGTGTTCCCAGGCCAGCCGAGAGATATAATCCCTCCAGCGTGTCCTGGGTCTTCCCCGGGGTCTCCTCCCAGAGGGACGTGCCTGGAACACCCCACCAGGGAGGCGTCCAGGAGGCATCCCGACCAGATGCCCGAGCCACCTCAACTGGTTCCTCTCGATGTGGAGGAGCAGCGGCTCTACTCTGTTCTCCTCCCGGATGACCGAGCTCCTCATCCTATCTCTAAGGGAGAGCCCGGCCACCCTGCGGAGGAAACCCATTTCAGCCGCCTGTATACGAGATCTCCTTCTTTCGGTCACGACCCACAGCTCATGACCATAGGTGAGGGTAGGAACGTAGATCGACTGGTAAATCGAGAGCTTGGCCTTCTGGCTAACATGATCAATTTGTAGCAAATGTAAGGACAGTAAAACTAAACTGCAAGTGGATATTTTACTTCACAACAACTGTAGTTTGCAAAAACTCCTATTTTTGTGTTGCATAAAGGGTCTAACTGAGCACCTGCAGTATGAATCTCCTCATGTCTACATGATGTAAAGAGTTATTTCATGGCAGAGATGCATAGAAAGGACTGTTAAGCACTGTCAGCATGAAGGCTGCCTCACAATGGACAAGCAGACAGATCAGACCTGTCACTCAACCTACACGAATGCGATTAAACGAAAAAAGACTACAAAAAGAGGATTCAAGCTGACCTTCAAGATGAGTGTACATCAGAGTCTGGTAGGATGCTTCCTGAAGAAAAAAAAATTAAAAATGGCCTCCACATAAGAGGACTCGGCGGCACACATTTTAAAGAGAGTGCAGATAAAAGCCTGACTGCATCAGCTCCCTGAAGGAACACTGGAGCTTTTGAAGAAAATCGCCATCAGGAAATATCGAGGAGGCTCACCTGCCTCATCTTGAGTCACTGTAGAATAAAACACAGTGGCTGGAGAGGACTCTCAACATGTGTGGAGAGCTGAAGCTTGCTGAATAAAACATCTAATATAAAAGAACATGGAGTCATTAGGGTCAAAAAGCAGCTGAGAGGTGCAGTTTTACTGAAAGCCATCATAATTGTGTAATTGCAGTGAAAGACTCAAAGAGGACAAATCCAGATATTTGCACTCCTGACACACTTATAATTCAAAATGACACGTTACAAAGAAAATCAACATGATTGCCTCTTTTAAAAATGGAGTAAAAAGGCTGCAGTTAACTTGCAGGCTAAAAAAGGTGCGTTGATGTTTGGGAGGCTGTTTTCTTTTTAAGTTCAGCCGTGTTGCCTTGCGTAAACACGCTTTCACCGACTGTTTCCTGTCTTCTCTGTTTGTTCTCTGCTTTGTTCTCTTCTGTGCTGATTTGTGTGCATGTAGCTGAACAAGCCATCTCAGCCGCCCACAGCCACTGAGACGGTGCCTCTGAGCCCAGGGGAGGTTTACTACGAGACCACGGGGGGAGAGCCTGTCACAGTAACTAACACACACACATACACACACATACGTGTATATGCACACACCCACTGAGTCTCCACATCTGTTTGGACAGCCACACACAGCTGATGGGGCATAATGGTGTCTCTACTTTGTTACACTCAGTTAAATATTAGTAATATAAAGCTGCATGTAATTGCTAAAACTGACTGTATTACGATAAAATTATATTATAATTAAACTCTACATGACTTGTAGCTGTATTATCCCTTAATTCTTTCAGTGCATAAATGACTTTTGGTGGTTCTTGTGAAGATATATTCTCTACATGGCTGCTTAATTGGCTTTACATTAGTCAACACACACACACACACACCTTCATTTTCTGCACACTTTCTCCTTTAAAGATTTGAAATAATTTTATTTTTTGGGCCTTTAAGATTAATTTCAATAAAATTAATTTGATAAAATGCTATTTGAAGCCAACAATCCCAGGATCTTAACCCTTTAAGAACAGACCTTTTTTTTTTTTTTTTAAATGGTAGGAAAAGTCCAATTTTATGAATATTGGGTCTTAATTTGTCCCTTAAAACATGTCAAAATGATTTACCATGTATTACAATGTGATATTTAAAAACTAGTCTCCTGCTTTTAGCGTCCATTAAAAATCAGATGGTGTTCAACAGGATTCAGGAGAAGTTTTTAATCATAAAATGTTGCCAAATGTTGCGATGGACTGGCGATCTGTCCAGGGTGTACCCCGCCTCTAACCCGAAGGCTGCTGGGATAGGCTCCAGCTCCCCCGTGACCCTGGCAGGAGTGGCACCCAGTGGGGTGTGATAAACCTGGAAGATGGTTACGTGTGAAAATCCCAGTAGATGAACATTTTCTGCAACACTCAGACCAGGTCAAGCTGTGTTCAGGAACCTCTTTCTTTCCTATGCTGAACTTGGTCTGGTTTTCACCATTCCTGCCTCCTTTAACGCATGCTGCCATGTGATTGGCTGATAAGATCTTTGTATTGACATGCATTTTTTCCTGTCACAGTCATCAAAGTGTGCAGAAACTGAAAGGCTCTGAACCCTCGTTGACCTCATCGTAGAGTGTTTTCTATAAAACACGCTACAGCTGACATGACTGTGTTCAACCTTGCAGAACCTGGACGATGAGACCACTGGAGCCCTGAACGGCAGAGCCCCTCTGGACAACTCGGCCAAAGAGTTCAAAGATGCAGCTGCTGGTCACCACAGCAACGACTTGGATTCATCCAATCACGAGCCGTCAGCTGCTCACATTTCTCGCGGCGAGAGCTTTGTTTCTTCTCCCATGCTCGTGTAGCCGTAGCAACCACAACATCACATCGCAGGTGTAAGAGCAGGTTCCAGGTCACCTAAATTAGCATGAAAAGCAGAAGCGAGCCCATCTGTTCTCACATTTCAATATTATACTTTAAACTTTCAAAGTTTTAGCCTGCTGGTCGATGTGTCGAGATTTTTCTTCACATTTTGGTTAATTTAGTCGCTGTTTTGTTTATAAACTGATTATTTTCTGGTTCGGGATTACTGAGGCATTATGTTTTCTTTTCTGTTTACTTTTGGTAACTTGCTAAATTTGGTGTGATTACATTGCAAAGCAGATTGACACACATACAGCATGTAGCCATTGAAATCATATGTGTGATGCATAAGATGAGGCAGGCTTTTTACAGTGTGTGTTATATAGTCTGGAGCTTTTGCAATGTAGGTGAATTGGAACACTTAATGGCAAATTATTACACAGAATTCTGCCTTTGTGAAGCTTGAAAACCAACATTTCCAACAAAAACAATAAAGGCAGCAGGTTTTGGGGTGTGGGGGGGCGTTTTCGGTGTGAAATATCATACATTTTGTGCCATGAACATTCAACGTGTTAAATTTTAATATCAGTAAATGTGAGGCTGCCAGGCATTAGATGCCTATTTGAATGTTCTTATTGCAGAGAGAGTAAAAATATAGCCCCAGATACTGATTATGAGTCTCCAAGCAGCTTTAATTAATTGCTGCAGATACTTTTAAACTATTTCAGCTCTTACAATAATACCTTTCACATCGAAGCCCAAGATGCAGTCTGAAAGAGAGCCCCTCTGCTTTGTTATGTCGTCAGAGAACCTGATTTTTCCCTGAACGGAAGCAGCTGTCAGACTGACGGGAGGCTTGTTAGCACTAACAAAGGGGGACATGGCATGATTTGACACTCTGTGACCTGGCAACATTACATGATGGGGCTTCTGTGATTCATATTGGATGTTTTCGATTGCAGGAGCTGGTAATTTGATGCATTAAAGAGGTGAAAATGAGCTCACATGGAAGCACACACCACAGGGTTTGGGAAAAAATAACACACAAGTGCACCAATTTTTGTTTCAGTCCTTCTCTAATAAGTCACAGTAATAGAAATTATGCAAACATTATGAGGAATTTAGGTGGAAATGTGCAAACTTTCAGCATATGTTGTAGAATTACTGCCATTACACTCTTATATATGCAGAAGATGTTCCACATCCACTTGGAAAAATATAATTTTTTTTTATAAAATTTGGCCTCCAACTCCTCCAGTCATCTGGCTGAAACAAAAACTGGTTTCCACGGATGTCAAACGGTACCAAATGATAAAAATGTACATAGTATTGATAATATATTGTTGGTGAAATGTGTATACATAAAACATAAACAAGTGTAAGTGTTATCAGTGCCTCTGTACAGGGGGTGAAAGTTCGTTAAACGTCACGCGAACAGCAAACAAAAAAAGAAAGTGTATATTAATATTTTGCTTTTCACAACTACATCAGAGTTGTAACTTAATACTAAAATGTTTTGAGTATCTAAAAAGTGGTATGATGTGGATTTTACTCATGTTGCTCTGCATGGCATGTTCAGTGGCTTGTAGAAAAACTTTCCCAAGACTGAAAAATCTTCATTTGTTGGAGCATTTCTGAATATCAGAGAGGAAAGTTGCCTTGTTTTCTTTTTAAATCCATCAATGTATCTGTCATATTCACGAACGGGTTTAATTTAAGCTCAGAGAATATTTTCTTTCTTTATTGTTCTGTGATTGTGTCGCATCTTGTGAAGCTGCTCTTGCTGCCTGTTTTTGTCTTCAGCGTTAATCCAACAAGCAGTCGACATGGACCTGGACTGGTATCAGATCCACATGCAGAAATGTAATCTTTCCTCACTCCATGCTTTTCTGTATGATCCTGAGTTATCATGTTGGCTGCAGGAAAAGCAGGCGTGCACGTTGAAATCACCTGCTAGCGTGTTGGAGATTTGTCAGAGAAACATGAGATAAATGTAATTTTTTTTTGTTTCTGTGCAGTAGGCTCCAAATGCAATTAACTGGCTTTTTTCCCCTATTGTGTTACATATGAAAATCATGCAAATTTTTAGCTGTTTTTTGTTGTTTATTTGTTTTTTCCCAACCTAGTCTCACAGCAAAATGTAAAACAGTCCCAAAACATAAAGCTGTATTTTCTGCATGTCAACAGAGTGATGTGATTCAGTCTGGACAAGGAGGCTGGATTCATCTAATCCTGAAAACATCTTTAAGATCACATTTTTAAAAATTTAAACTTTTTTTTTATATATTAGCAGCACAAAATGCTTCACAAGATAAAAACAAAATTTTGATGATTTTTTCCTAAACTTAAAACAAACCATCTGATTTAAAACTAACTTTTTTGAGCTTTACTCAAATCAGAAGTTGTAAGCTAGTTCGCTCCTGTTAGCTCCTGTTAGCTCTATGTTAGCGTGGTTAGCTCTTAGCTACAGTTCGCTCAGAGTTTGATGGGTGTCACTGATTTACGCACCCCTTCTCAGCTGCTTCTCTTTGCCCAGTTTTCACATAGTAACGGCACACGTGATGCTGCCAAGATGGCGATGGTGAACCCCACAATGAGATTGAATTCAACTTTTACAAAACCCACAGGTGACGCCGCAGAGGCTCCGTCCATCATTAATACAGTCCATAAGGATAGACATTTGATATATCCAACAATTGATCATTCAGTCGCTACATAGAGGTGAGGGTCGTTAGTGCCATTAAATGTTTTCTTGGCAATTGTTGCTCAAAATCTTTGAGAAACCCTGATTTAGACGATGGATGACCTGTTTGATATGTTGTTTAACAACCACTCAGTCATCATCCGTAGGGTCGCCAACACCACCATGTGCTGAGTCGTGGCTCAAAGTCTTTGGAGACGAAGTTTCCGTTCTAAACAACGCAGAATGTCTGTCAGTTTCCTGGCATACTGATTATATGGATGCACACATCCAACCTTGGCTAAATCAGTGTTGCTAGCTTAACTACTTTGCTGCTATATTTAGCAAGTTTTCAGACCTCTATCGCGACTGTATTTTAAAAGAAGCGATTAGCAACAAACCTAGAACATTTTTCTGGCATTTTTAGGAGGCTTTTAAAGACCTGAAAGCATGTATCTTTACTCTCCTCAGGCAGCCGTAGGTACTGCCACTAGCCCCTCCCCAGAAGCGCTAACACTAGCCTCAGTCCTCACACAGGATCAGCTCCCAGCTACATTCGAAGCGCTATCACCAGACTGAAAATGAAACGAGCAACGTGGCTAATCCGGTCTTGGCTTAATGTCTATTAACAGAGATTGTGGATGAAAATGCTTGAAAAGCAAGAGTTCAAGTACAGCTGGTTCCCCCAACACGACAAAACTTTCCAACCTTAAAACTCGATGCTTCTGCCTCGTCGTGGAGAATCCAAAGTCAGAAAACAGTCTTCACAGTGTTGTTTTCCAGCCAGGAGAGCCTGTGACTGCTTGCTTTTTGCTTTATGATGCACCATCACATGTTAGCAACTGGATATCAACACTGAAACACAACCAAACATTATCAGAGGAAGCAAGGAAAGAAAAAAAGACAGAGGTTCAGAGCAAGAGTTGCGATAAATGGAAAGAGCCTAGAGAAGAGACAGTGTGCAGATTAGCCATGGTTAGGGGGCGCTAAAGTACAAAAAATCTACCAAATTTCGGTTTTTGAACATCAGCGCTAAGCATGAAGCATTCTCAGTTTATTGATGATACAGCTCCACTATTGATCCCTCCAACCTCCGAACAAGCACTTTTTTCACCTGTTAAATCTGACCAAGCAGTAAATCTGTGATTATTTTGCATTTTGCTTTGAGATTAGATTCATTTTTTTAAAATTCAGTCTTCACAACCATTCCACTGCATGTCAATTTTAAAACCACCACTTCTTCATCCATCCTTCAGAGAGGAGTTAAGAAAAAAATAGTTTTTTCTGCATATTAATGGCTTATTATGGCTTTGCATACCACAGAAATCAGCCGATTTAACAAAATGTTTTGGTTAAAGAGATAAATCAAGTAAGAATAGATTAATCTGATCTTTTGTTTGTCATTTTGATGTTCATTAAAGGGAATGTCTGCATGCTGCACAACTAGATGGAGGAATATTTACATATTTTGCAAGTAGAGCCATGCAACATTAGCGGTACAGCTTTTTCACTCGCCTCCTGTTGCAGTATCAGACAATCACGTATGATGCATTTTTCTAATCCTGCCTCAGAACAAAAACTTTCATCAAGAGGAACTTAATGTGATGGTTTTTCTTTTCTCCTTTTTTCATCTGTAAATTGATTTTATAAACTGAATGAATGTTTAGTTTTTCTGTGCATTAATGTGTTTAATGTGTTTGCCAACGGGCTGCTTTTGATTGATTGAGGAAATGGGGGGGGGAAAAAAGACAATCATCCGGACGCATTATATCAGATACCAACGACTCTGTGAGCTTTCAGTGATGAGTTTTGGCTCTGCCGTCTCATTTTGGGATCATTCGGTTCTACTCGGAGCCTTATGTTTAATAAAGTTACATCATTTAGAGGTGAGCTGAATTGCATTTCCAGCATCTCCGAGGAAAGTCATAAAGCTTATGCTTAAAGCAGACGCTGCAAATGTGATCTGTAAATTGGTCTAGATGCGGCTCAGCAGCTCGGCGTGGTGATGATGTGAGGAAACCTCAGTAGTTTCAGGTGGCATGGTGTGAAGATAAAGGCTCTGAGTTCGACTCTTCTGCGTTTTGCTCAAGGCGCTTTGCTCTGTCACCCTGATCCCTCTGTCACGGGTTCAATGCCAGAAGCACAAGCTGTGCTCATCACAGATAAGGTTGTTCGGTCTGAATCCTCCCTCCCTCGTTTACTGTCTTTTTGCTTGTTTCTTTTTTTTTTCTTTCTCTTTTTTTTCCCCATCTCATGCTCATCCATTGTCACCACAGCTTTTCATCACGGAGCCAGATGTGCCTTCTTTGTTATTTTTAGCTGTTTCGATTCTCACTTTACTTGTATGTCAGCGGAACAGATGATGAAACTGGGAAAGTCTTACACTGACAAGGGGAATGTTAAGAGAAGAAAAAACAACACATGTACACTGAAGATGTATTCATATTTTTGTGGGTGTTACAAAGTTTATTTCACTTATTTTGTCTATCACAGATCACTTATCATTTTGTATGCTTTTTGGGAATCTTACGGTACATGTTTTACAGTTCACTGTCTTGTCAAATAAAGATAAAACAAAAACAAAAGAAATCTGGATGGTTGTTATTTGTCAAACCAGGAACAAGAGTTAGTTCAAACTAAGGTCAGGCATATCGATACTCAACATCTGCCACTCACAATATCAGATTTAACTTTTTTTTACATAGAGATACCATTCTGTCTATATAACTTTTTGCCCTTTCAATGCACATGGTACAACCCTGATTTTCCTTTAAGAGACTAGAAGAATCCGCGCTGATACGAAGGTGAATTCTGAAGAGGTTCAGGTGAAGAAAGTAGCTTGGATGCACAAATGTTTTCTGGACACCAACTTAATGAATAAGAAAAAGGTTTTTTGGAAAAAGTTGGGCATCAAAAAGAGATCTGCAGAATCTGAAAGCAATTTGTGGAAAATCCCACCGATCATCAGTCTCAGCTCATAAACAACCTGGATCAATCCCAAGACCTCCAGTTCCATACAGACAAGTTCATTAATAACTATTCCTATTGGGTCAGATGCTATATTATTGCTATGGAAGAAAATGTGCCATCAGCTAATGGTACCATGTAAAACAGAACATTTTTGGTATCACCCATCGCTGCTACAGTGGGTCACATGATCAAGGCAGCCAATCACGTGTCATAAAGATTTTGTTAGATATTTAACTGGTTTAAATCAAGTTATCGTGCATAATGTTTTATTATATTTATTATTTTTATTTATATTTATTTATTCTCCATATAATACATGTGAACAATCATATTAGTATGTGGTTAATTTATCATTTCAAAAGTTTTTTTTGTTTTTTTATTTTTTTATTTTGCTAATCATTATAATTTATTATTTCAAGACGACATGCTCTTAAGTTTAATCTATATTCCATATTGCACTTGCAATAAATGGATTATCCAGTGTGAATTAATGCATACCATGATGTTCCTTCAGTGGGTATGATGTATTAACATTCTGTAACCACTAACCTTTCCTGTTGTCACAGCAAGGTGGTTGTTGGTTGGAACCGTGACTGAGGCCAATCTGTGTGGAGTTTGCATGCAGACAAGTGATCCAGCTTCGTCCAGTCTACAAGAATTCATCTTGGGTTGAGCATTAGTGGTTGGTTTTCTGTCTGCACTAGCCTATGATGGACTGGCAACTAGTCTAGGTCCATTCTCCCGTTAGGGATGAGTTCCACTCCCCCCAGACCCTGTACTGAATAAAAAGTTGTTAAAGACTTTATTGTTTGATTTAACTTGACGGCTCTCTTGGGTTATATTCACACTGCAAGAGAGGCTCAAATCCAACTTTTTTTTGTGTCACAGTCTCACCAGCGCAGATCTGATTCTTCTCTAATCCGACCCATACTGAACTGGATATATATCCAGTCTTTAGCAACTCAACCTTAGTCTGAATGTTGCATCATCAGACATTTTCATCTCAATTCTGCCCCAGTGGAGGTGAGGTGCAGTAAACAGAACATTATTATTGCAGAACTTTGTCAACTTTGACTGCACAACTTCTAAACCGACACATGTAGAATGACACGTGCAACATTCTCCATAAACATCATGCTTTATATGACGACTCGTCTTCCTCTGCACATGTGAGTCACTTCAGTGACCCAAACTGTTCACGCTGGGCTCTGAGAGTTGTTGTGTTACATAATAATGTGAACAACCGTAAATTAGCATGTCTTATTTCTCATATAGTGTATTTAAACACACACATACCTGTTGTTATGTATTTAATTTCAATGTTGTTTGAGATTTTAACAGCTTAAAAATGGGCAAAGAGGTGGCGCTGAGAAGAGGTGCTGTGACCGTGGGGGTGAATGATTGACATCTAGTGAACTCTGACCTGCCTGTAGCTAAGAAGTGTTTGAGCTAACCTGGAGCTAACAGGAGCTAACCCGCTAACAGAGAAAAAGTGGTCTAAAGTTAAGTCACGCTGTTAACCGCCAAAAGCCGTGGTTGTTCTACATTTCTCTGTCTTGAAGCGGGATATCAGGTAGCTGTCAATCAAAAGGACACGCCCCTAAATATGCCAAATTTTGAGATAGAATTACTTAAAAATGGAGGAGTTATTTTAAAAAAATCTATTCCCCCACAGTTGTCATGAAGGTAAACCTGACCTATTAAAGCTAAAATGTCTTTTGTACCAGGCTGAAAACATGTTTATTTCTGCTGTGAAGTTTGTCTTTTTAACGTGGGAGTCTATGGGGATTTACTCTGTTTTGCAGCCCCTAGTGGATGAAGGGGGAACTGCCGGAACCACAGGAGGTTGCCGCTTGGTTTTCTTCCAGAGGATGTAGGATGTTGTTTGTTTCTTTACAGGTGTAGCACCTGGCAGACTGCTAAGGTTTGACTCTAAAGTTGACGTGGTTGTTTTCTTTGTTTTGTGTATTTATGTCCTTTTTCCTCTCTTCACGCTCTACTTTTCTTTTGTGTTGGTGTGTTAATACAACAAAAATGACCTTTAAGTATGAAGATGGGCCTTATATCTATAAAGCTCCTTTTGGCAAAGACAACAGCCAGACTGCTGATCATTCTGCCTCTACGATGTTGACCAAGACAAGCTGAAAAAAAAATAAATAATAGCAAACAAATAAATAAATAATTATCCAAAACAGTGTGAAAAACACTGGATCTCAGCAAATAAAATCAGAATTGAGCATCACATGTAACTTTCTGACCTTAAAAATATGTGTTTCTGGCTCATTCTGATGGCACACTGACATTTATTTTGCATGGAGCCATCGTTGCCTAGCAGCTTCCTGAGGCCGAGAAACCAGACTTCATCCTATGTGTTCCAGCCTGGAGCATCACGGGACATCTAAGTTTTGCTGTAGCACAGCGTCACAAGCCTGCAACTAGATATCTGACACTGACTGCATCATGGCTAAATACAAGAGGACATTATTGAAGGAAGAAAAAGGAGAGAAAAGAAGACAGAGCATGAGACATGAGAGGTTAGTCAACATTGGAGAGTTTACTCAGCTAAAGTACAGAGAGGGAGCAAGATGGATGCTGAATGAGCGACTGTGGGGACAAAGTTTGATCCTTTTTCTTTAAGGCCTGCAGGTTAAACATACCTTTAGCATCATTTTGATGCTATGTCACCTACCGACATAGATGAAGAGCAGTCGTAGTTATCTTGCAGATATACTGAGTATATTTGTAAAAGTTAAAGTCACAAGTGTGTATTTTTTATTTTGAAAATAAGTCAGATAAAAAAAAAAGACAATACTCTTTTAAATAGTAATAAAATAATTTAGCTGTGTGGTGGTTTGGTTGTTGGCTTTTTTTAGCCTCACAACAAGAAGGTCGCTGGTTCGATCCTCAGCTGGGGGCGTGGCTCGAACGGTGGCCTTTCTGTGTGGAGTTTGCATGTTCTCCCCGTGTATGCGTGGGTTCTCTCCGGGTTCTCCGGCTTCCTCCCACCGTCCAAAGACATGCATGTTAGGTTAATTGGTTACTCTAAATTGCCCCGAGCAGTGAGTGGTTGTTTGTCTCTGTCTGGCCCTATGATGGACTGGTGAGCTGTCCAGGGTGTACCCTGCCTGTCGCCCAAAGGCAGCTGGGATAGGCTCCAGCTTCCCCGCGACCCTTCATTGGACTGAGCGGTTAGAATAATGAATGAATGACTAATTTAACTGCAAATTTATACAAAATAGTTAAAGTTTTTAATTGAAACATAAATATGTTTAACAACTTGAATTGGTAACAGAAAACACAAAAGAATAAACCAGAGGCAGTTTTTGTGTGAAATTTCTTACCCAGTGAAAGTAAACGGCATGTTTTCTGTTATCACGGTGGTATTTCCGTATTTTGTAAAATATGGTTGCCAATATTTTGTCTGCTGGATATCAAAGTGTCAAAGTACCGTCTCCAGTAATAGTACTGCACAGCAGGCATACTCTTAAGGAGCGCTTGTCAGTTTCTGGTGTCCAGCTGTTTCCCTGTGACGGCGGCCATATGTCAGCGTGATGCTGCTCCATCTCACACAGCTAAAACCCACACACACTACAGTGAAGTCAAATGTCTTGATTGGCCTTCTCAATCATCAGCCCTTAACATAATCAGACACATCCGCTGTGCTTCAGAGCCATAAATCATCTCTGGGAAACGATTCAGCAGGGAAGGATCGATATTCCCGTTGTGAGTCTGTATCAATACAGTTATGTCATATCTATATATAGCAGCTTACTTAACCAATGCTCTTTCTAACTAAATATGAAGCTCATCACATTCTGGTGGTAGAACATCCATCGCTGCTTTAAATCGTCCTTCATTCCAACCTCAGCATTTTCCAAGCTACACATTCTGATGTGTTTTTATCATCAAATGGCAAAAAAAACTGCAGGGAAATTTACCATAAAACCAGTAGAAATACTCTGTGTGCTGGTGTAATGGTGACTATGTAGCCAAATGGAAAGAAATTGAAACTAAAACAGGAAGATATCAGATCCTAAAACTATTGGGGGACAGAAAATTGTATAAGGAAGACCAGTAAAACCCGATGACCAAGTTCACAGTAAAACTGGGACAAAATAATAAAACGGTACAAGCTAGAAAGAGAGACAAGATGGTTCACACATGATACTAACTTCCAGCCAGGAAGAGAAGATACTGGTTTCAAGATATGGGCCAGAACAGGCATCAAGCAATATGCACAATGATAGACAAAAGGGAGATGCAGAGATTTCAATGTCTAAAAGACAAATTTGAGATAGATAAAACGGATCATTTCAGATATCTACAGGCAAGAGATTATTATGTCAGAGCAATAAAAGCGGATAAGACTGAAGAGCAGAATGGAGTAATAAAGATACTAATTAATACATATAAAGGGAAGATGAATGATCTCGGCACTACCAAGCCTTGTTGAAAAGTAGGGGAACTCAACACGATATATAAAAGAAAAATGGGAAAGAGAATTAGAGATTAAAAATGACAGAGAAAGAGTGACTGGATGTGAGCAAGGCGCAACATTCAACCACTGCGTTAAGAAAAGAGTTCAGTTGGAAGAAGTGAACTCTTATTTTTCTGAAGCGGTTTTTCATTACCCCACAGACAAAAGGGAGGTACGTGCCAGAACAGAAGGTGTGTTGGAGGCTATGTGGTCAGGAAGGGGCGGACCAATCACACATATTCTGGAAACGCAGAAAACTTAGAATACATTGGGAGGAGGTTTGGAAAGTACTGAAGGAAGTGTTAGGTTATGAACTCCCCAGAACAGGACTGGTGCTATACCTCGGAAACCGTTTTTTTTTTTTGTTTTGTTTTGTTTTTTGGTCCACCATTTAAGCAGCAGAATGATGGTCTGGATGCTGTTTTCTGCTGAGCAAATTTACTTTGCCAAGGGGAGCACTACTGGCATGATGATACTCTTGATTTTCTGGATTTTATTTAATTTATTTATTTATTTTGTGTAAATTTTTGAGTTTCTACTGCTGGACCAGACCAGAGAGGATAGGAGCAACAGAAAGACAAAGGAAAAGAGAAAGAAAACACCTCATTGAGAGAGAAAAAGAGCGAGATAGAAAGAGAAAGAAGGAAAAAACAGACATTTGCATAAACGTATGCATATACACCCATACGCATTTGCCTATACAAACACATGTACCGACACATTCACACACACACACACAAACAGGCCAATCTTAGATTCTTATTCCCCCTGCAGAGGACTAGACTATCAATGTCAAGAGCACCATAAACTATCAGGTTAAATATTAATGGGAGACAAAGAAAACAAGCTGCTGTTAGTGAATAATCCTGTACACAACTCAGTGACTGTGCCACATGCAGAACATACAGAGTGGAACGTGTTCAGAGAAGAGTATACCTAGGAAACCTGACAGAAGAGAACATCCAAGGGGAAGACGTATATCTAGTAAAAGGCCCTGTTGTTGAGAAGGGTTTGAAGCCGAACCACCTACAAAGGCTGAAAATAGTGGAGGAAATACATGAAATGGACAGACTAATGCATATTCGGATAAATACAGGAGGGGAAATTTGATTTAAAGTGGGGGAAGTGGGTTGAATGTAAAAAAAAAAAAAAAGAGGGGGCATGACACCATAAATTCAGAGACGTAGCTTAAAATCAGGACAATACCACTTGTTAAGAGTAGAGGGCTCTCCCATGTCACCAGATGTTTACGCATATATTCATTCCTTTCTTTTTATTTTGTTACTTTGCTGAAAATGTCAATTCAACAAGACATTGTATTGCTATTGTAATGACTGTACATATATTACTACAAAAAAACTCAATAAAACTTAAGTGACAAAAAAAAAAACTCTGTGGACAGAGTGTGAAATGTTTTAAAACTTTAAGTAAAGCCAGGAAGGTTGCAGGCATGAAATCCACACTGTTTCCATTTGGAAGTTCTGATTTCCACAGTGATCTCTGCAGCAGTGTATTTAACAGCTCAGGACATAATGACGATGTATTTCTCTGCTGGGACTCCAGTTTATGCCTGAAATAAATGCAGACTGGGAACATTGCATGCTAGAGGACTAAAACTACGTTCACACTGCAGGTTTTGATGCTTAAATTGTCAGGATTGCTGTTCTGTAGGAACATCATCTTCCTCATCGACCTGATGTGCTCCAGCTGTGCTACCTGACGGCACACCATCCTCGCCTGCTCTCTGCTCTACTTAAACCCTCTCCTGTTTCTGATTCGCTGCCAGATGATCAGCAGAGCTTCTCGTGTTGTTATCCAGCGTTCTGTCTTGTCTCCACATTCCCGTTATCGAGCCCGTCTTGTTCCTCAGATTATCTTGTCCTGCCTGGACAAGATAATCTGATAACCCGCTGCTCCGAACCACCACAGATTCCTGCCTTCTCCAGCTGGATAAGTAGCCTGATCTCTGCCTCTTGTTGTTGACCCCTGCCTGTCTAACTACCACGTCTCTGGATTCCAGCAGCTTCTCAGGAGCCAGCCGCCTCTTCCTGCTGGACCGGATCCTGTCTTCCCCCTGAACCTCCCCTGTTTTAACAGACCTTACTTTCAGATCTTCATTGGTTTGAGTGTGTGGCTGAATGTCCGGGTCCTCAACGATACCGCAGGACACAAGTCGGAGTTTTTTTTAAATTTTATTTTACACTGCAAAAACTGAAATCTAAGTCAGATTAAAAATCTTAAATTGAGTACATATGCTTTTTTTTTCTTTTTTTTTAAAGGTAAGATAATTATTTTTTCTGCCAGAGAATTCCTCTTGTTTTTAAGAGTATTTTTACTACTTTTGGTAAGTCTTGACAAGCCAAATTTTCTTCTGTTGGCAGATAAACAACATTTACCTAAATTTTGTATCTTTTTTTCTTGTTTTAAAGGCTGAGTTTTTGCAGTGCGTTGCAATGCAACCTTCATCACACTGCTGTATTAACAGTACATACACTCCTTAGCTGTCTGTTGTGATTGTGGACTCTCTCTAGTTTACCTCTATTATTCTAGTTAGGTTTACCTTGGCTGTGAGTCTGCCTTGCTTTGTTTAGATTGTTTTCTACTATCTGTTTTTTCTCTGGCATCGTTTGATCTTTCTTCTATTCTACAGTCATTTAGCAGACACTTTTATCCAAAGCGACTTACATATGAGAGTGAGAACAACACAAGCATGAAATCAAACAGTAGAGGACATCGTAGGAAGGTGCTGGTGGACTGTCCAGTTGGACGCAGGTCCTTCCATGAAGTGCTACAGGCTTTTTGTTGTTTACTCCCTTTTCACCCCATAACCTTGTCTTAGTCATTTTGTCTTTGTTTTGTTTGCTTTGGCCTCATTCCAGGACATGATCATAAATAAGAAGCTGCTCTCAGTTTTTAGCTGGTAAAATAAGATGAAATAGGAGCGTGGCTCTGGAGTGACATCCATATGCAGTCATGATATTTTGTGGTTTAGGTCCTGGTTTCCTGCTTTATTTTGTAGTTTTCCCTGTTTAGTTCACTTGTTTAGCCTTTGTTCCTGTTCATTAGATCCACCTGGCCTCCATCCATCTCACCTGTTTCTTCTGTTTCAGTATTTATACGCCTTTTTGTTTCTCATTGCTGGTTCATTTTATTAGTCATGTGTTTAGTCTTGTTAAACTCCTACAGCTACTTACCTTTAGTTTTATTGTGATTGGAATTAAAAACCTCTTTTCTGGATCTCTGGCTCCTGTTTCCTGCATTTGGGTCCTCACCTCCACCCTGACAGAAACATTGTCATGCACTGTGTAGTGTTTGCAGATGTATTTATGGATGTTTCACATCGGTTTGTTAAACTGGAAATACTTGCAGACGAGGAACCAACATTAAATGCCCAGGTGTTGAATGAAATGAGGAGACGGAGGAAAAGGAGAGCAGATGTTTACAATGTTTTGTGCAGAAGTGGCTGCTACTTCTGTATGGAGGAACACTGCAGTTGAGTTTGTCTGTGCAAAGTCCTGCAGTTTTACCCTCCTGCTCCTGCCTGAACATATTGGGATGATGACCAAACCTGACTGGTTGCCTTCGGACATTTCCCAATGGAATCTGTAGCCGAGCAGCGTGTTGAAACATTAAGAAATCGTAAAACCAACAGAGCAAATCTTTACGTTTGGTGTGAACAGAAGTCCAAACCTTCACTTCTTTCCCATCAACATTATCCGACATGACTACATTGCCAGACTCCCCTTCCACCAGCGCAGAGTTGTGATGTCGTCTCATGTGATGTCAAAGTGGAGTGAAATGCAGCCTGACTGTTCAGACAGAGGTCGCTTCCAGTCAGATATGAGTCACTCATGGGCAACAAATCGGAATCGAGCTGCTAATGCTGATTATTGGAGTAACCACCGTCAGATTGTGAACCAGCATCAGAGCAATGGCTGGATTTTGATCGGGCGTCTTCTTTGAAGCAGAAGATATCATTTTTCAGTTTGCTGGTTGCAGCAGGTCATACTTTAATCTTTGAGTGAAGCTTCTGTCAGAGGGGTGAGATGAGACAAGCTCGTTGTCAGCAAGCATTTGTTCACTTTTCTGACTAATTAACCGTATCGTTAAGTTCATCCGCGTCCCTGCTGGGCTCTGCTTTTGACAAAGATATGAGGTGAAGTTCTGACGTCAAACGGTTTAGTTCACATCGTTGTCATGTGTTAAAGCAACACAACGTAGCAGCACGGGTGAGAAAACGCCACAGAGTTGCCATGACGGAAGAGACGTTAAAGGCCACGTGAGTTATGCTTTCCATGCAATCATGTCAGGAGTTTATATCTCTGCTTCTACCTGAAGAGTTTCACAAAACTTTTTTTCAACAATGTCTCTTTTTTTTTTTTTTTAAATGCTGTTGGAAAACAGCAGAGGCTTTGGGACGCGTGTTTCTGCAGACATGCAGTTCTGGACCTCCTGTCTCTTCCCAACAGGTGGGGTGGCCAGCTCCGCAGTCCTGCAAGTGTTAGGAGTCTCCCTGCTACAACACATCTGACTCCAATCAGAAACAGACTTCTGCAGAGTTTGATGTCAATTCTGCTGATTAGGTCTGAGTCGGACTAAGGTGTGTTGCAGCAGGGAGACTCCTAACATCTGCAGGACTGCGGTCCTCGAGGACTTGAGCTGCTCACCCCTGCTTTGTCTCATCCTTCTATTGTTTTTGGTGAGTATCTGGGGTCGGGTCGGGGAAGCAAGGGGCCCCATTTGCCAACTTGTTCAGGGGAATCCTGACAGACCAGAACGATGGTCTGGCTGCTGTGTTGTGCTGAACATATTTACTCTTCCAAGAGTTCATCATGTAAATAATCCCAATATAATCAAACATCGTCAAACTGTCGCCAATGATGATCTAGAACTGCAGAAGATTGTATTTATTCTGAAGGGGAAGGTGTTTAAACCCTTTATTCTGTATAATTCCATATAAATGTACATATTCTACATAATAAGGTGTTTCAGGTAATTATCCTTTAGCAACTCCAACAGCCTCAAGCCTTCTGATGTATTATAATTTGTTCATCAGTCCATCTGTCTGTCAGAAACTCGTGGATTTATTGTAGCTATGCTCTGTATTTTCACAAATCAAACATTAAACTTCTATTACCTGATTATTTTCCTGTGGATCTGTGGCTGAATAACTGTCAACACGCTATCTTGACTATGTACCTGTTTCCTATGATAAGACATAATAAAACAGGCTTCATCAGTCACTTGTCGAGTGCTGCAGAGTCTCATTTTCTCAGGGGCCAATTTTTCTCAGCGGGACTCCAACACAACGGGGGCCGATTTCTTCCTCCTGCTATTCAGTGCCATTTTTCTCTCTCATCACATCTCTCCCACTCACTATTGACGAGCTCATTGATTCACTCCCCCTCCGTCTATCTGACTGTCTTAATCTCTCTGAGTCTACCTCTCTACCTTACACTAATCCTTCTGTCTCGCTGTTTCATTTTCTTTCTCACGTCCTGAAATCACAGACGCTTTCTATTTCTCTTAATCTTGCCAATCACTCTTCTTTCTCCATCTTTTAAGTCAAGTAGTTACTCACGGCTTTCAGAATCAAAGTTTTAAGTGGCTTCATTAGTAAAAGTAATTGCATGCTGGTAGAGGTTGATATAAAAGGCAGCCTGCATTGACTACAAGTAAATCTATTGAAGTAAACATCATTATGCTGGAGTTATAACCTCAAAAGTTGTTGTTCTGATTGTTCAGTGACTCAACTGGGCCTCGACTTTTTTATGGTGGAAAAACACAAACACAACCTAAAAGCAGTTTTTCTCTTTCAGTGGTTATATAAACCATCCTGAAAAGAAAAGAAGCACTTTATCCGTTACTAAATGGAGAGTATGAGGTCAAATGCCAGGGCTAAAAGGGTTAATTAACTGTTAAGACTACTGCTGAAGTATTTCCTATTCTGCAATCATTTTCTGATCTTAAAGGTGCAGCGTGTCATAAAATTAAAGGTCAAACAGAAAAATGGAATATATCATCAAAAACTGTTTCTATTGATACTGAATGATTTTAATAAACTGTATCTACTTTTATATACTCCACATACATGGCAGTTACCATTTTTGTGCAGCCATTTTTACTTCAGTGTCTCCTAATGGTCAAACAACTGTGTGTGTGTGTGTGTGTGTGTGTGTGTGTGAAGTGAGTACCCGTCTTGTGCACCTCAAATGTTGGCACTAAACGCTGTTTTAACCAGTTAACCAGTTCTTCTCCTGGTGGAAACACTGAGGTCAACGAGTAATTTTATCAGCATAAGAAGAAAAACTAACGTGGAAATGAAAAAGCTGTTTTATTGACGTGTTTTCAACACTTTATCCCCAGTTAGCGCATTCCCAGCTAACTGGTTCGTATCGATCAGATTTACGAGATTTAATCAGTCTCTTTTCTCAGAGAAGGGCATTAGTGATGTGACAACAGTGCAGTTTACCACAGATTCTACCATCATCATCATCATTATCATCATTATCATCATCACAGGGTAGTTGATGAAGGCCTTGCTGTGGCAAACATATTATTCATCTTCGAGCAGCGTCCTTATTTGTTGTTGTTTGTTTAATCGTACAGTTTCTCTGCGTAACATCTCCATTTTCTCTCCACCGCTCTGACAGGTAGCTGCATCCACTGGGACAGAACCAAACAGGGTTCGAGGTGCTGGATCCACTGGTACAGAACTCAATAGGATTCTAGGTATGGATCTACAGGTAGAGAACCCGGCACAGTTCTAGGTGCTGGATCCACTGGTACAGAACCCAACAAGGTTCTAAATGCTGGATCCAATGGTGTGGAACCTAACAGGATTCTAGGAGCTGCATCCAGTGGTACAGAACCCAACAGGGTTCTAAATACTGGATCCAATGGTGTGGAACCCAATAGGGTTCTAGGTGCTGGATAAACTGGTACGAAACCCAACAGGATTCTAGGTGCTGGATCCAATGGTACAGAACCTAACAGGGTTCTAGGAGCTACATCCAATGGTACAGAACCTAACAGGGTTCTAGGAGCCACATCCAATGGTACAGAACCCAACAGGGTTCTAAATGCTGGATCCAATGGTACAGAACCCAACAGGGTTCTAGGTGCTGGATCCAATGGTACAGAACCCAACAGGGTTTTAGGTGCTCGATCCAATGGTACAGAACCCAACAGGGTTCTAGGAGCTGTATCCACTGGTACAGAACCTAACAGGATTCTAGGAGCTGCATCCAGTGGTACAGAACCCAACAGGGTTCTAAATACTGGATCCAATGGTGTGGAACCCAATAGGGTTCTAGGTGCTGGATAAACTGGTACGAAACCCAACAGGATTCTAGGTGCTGGATCCAATGGTACAGAACCTAACAGGGTTCTAGGGGCTACATCCAATGGTACAGAACCTAACAGGGTTCTAGGAGCCACATCCAATGGTACAGAACCCAACAGGGTTCTAAATGCTGGATCCAATGGTACAGAACCCAACAGGGTTCTAGGTGCTGGATCCAATGGTACAGAACCCAACAGGGTTTTAGGTGCTCGATCCAATGGTACAGAACCCAACAGGGTTCTAGGAGCTGTATCCACTGGTACAGAACCCAACAGGGTTCTATGTGCTGCATCCAATGGTACAGAACCCAACAGGGTTCTAGGTGCTGTATCCACTGGTACAGAATCCAACAGGGTTCTAGGTGCTGCATCCAATGGCATGACATCCAATAGGGTTCTTGGTGCTGGATAAACAGGTACGGAACCCAACAGGGTTTTAGGTGCTGGATCCACTGATACAGAACCCAACAGGGTTCTAGGTGCTGCATCCACTTGTACGGAACCCAACAGGGTTTTAGGTGCTGGATCCACTGGCACAAAATCCAACAGGGTTCTAGATTTTCTAGGTTCTGCATCAACTGACACAGAACCCAATAGGGTTCTAGGTACCGGATCTACTGGTACAGAACCTAACAGTGTACTAGGTTCTTGATCCACTGGTACAGCACCAAAAAATATACTAGGTGCTGCATTCACTTGTACAGAACCCAACAGTGTTCTCGGTGCTGGTACAGAACTAGTACAGAATCCAATTCGGTTCTAAGTGCTGGATATACTGGTACAGAACCAAACAGGGTTCTAGATGCTAGATCCACAGGTACAGAACCCAACAGAGTTCTGGGCATCTGATTGGTTCAGCATGGTGTCAGTGAAGAACAGAACCAATGAGCCTAAAATCAAAGTGTGTCATCGTGGACTGGTGGTCCAGAAAGAAAGGTGTATGCTCAGCAAAATGTGATGGTGAAATTCTTGAGTGGCCCAGTGTTAGTTGGACTGCCAACCAGTACGAGAAAACAAATGAACTGCATTTGCTTAAAAAAAAAGTGGACCCAGCAGGAAAATACCTGGTATACTTGATAGCCAGTCCATCCCTTTGACCAGAACTGTGCTTAAACTCTTTTATCTTTCTCACTAAATGTCAGTAATTCACAGCGTACTTTTTAGAAGTTGATCAGGTGAACAAATTATCCAAAAACATGAATCCAGCAGCTGAGATCAAACCAGAGTTACCCCAAAATTACAGAACTTTGTGACCAAATAGGTTAAATATATCAATAACTGCAAACTTCTGGGATTATTGTGAGGAATTTTCATCATGGGCCTGACAGTTTCGATTTGAAAATAATAACTTATTGACTTGCTGAATATTATTTAAGCTTGAGCTCCACACTGCATCCATGTCAGTTCTTTCCTCTTTCGTTTCAGCTGCTGCAACTAATGTCTTGTTCTCGTAGCTACTGCAATAATTAGCCAATTTGTCAAACTTCATCAAACAAACACTGTCCTTGCTGCAGCACATAACTTGAGCCAGTTAGTTTGCAAACCTGCAGTGACAAGAGGAACACTGCAGAACTGTCCTCCGACCACAGCTGATACCACAACAGAATATTAAAGTCAACCTTTTTGTTTAGTCCTTCATACGGACAAGGCATACAGGGATACGCAGAGGCCAGTAATCCCATTTCTCTCAGACCACCGCTTTCTGTCTTTGTAATTGGAGCTTGTTATTATGTAAGACGGCAACTGTCAGAATGGCTCTAAAGTCCCCCTGCTGATAAACATGCTGGCACTTTATGATCATAAACTCCATCAGCACGAAAAAATGTCAACTTAATGACATGTTAGTGGATGTGTGTAAAGAATAAATGGAGGGATCTGTCATTAAGCTGTGCTTCTGTAAAAACAATAGTACACAATTCCCTCACATAAAAACTGTGAAAAGAATCTTTGTGGTCCAATTTACTTTCTGTGTGGTGCAGTGATTGTCTCACAGGATGGTCATCTGTTAACCAAGCTCTAATACCTCCATAATCCTGTTCATTTCAGTGTCTTTATTAATTGTGCTTCATGTCTGGTCTTAGTTTTATGTAAAAGTGTGAAATATTGGAGAGGACAGTTTTAAATACAAGTTTTCTTTGAACCAAAACAATTAGTTGACTTTTGGATTTGTGGTTAATTAATTTACTGCAATTAATGCGTAAATTTAAGCATTCAGAAAAGGTCAAATTAAGGTTACATTTAATTTTAGGTACATTTTGACATCATACAAATGCAAAGTAGCATTAACTTTTTGTGAGTCCTATGTCTTATTTATTTATTTATTTATTTATTTATTATCAACGGAGATACACGGCAGAAATACTGGTTTGGTTATTGTTATAAAAAAAAAAAAAAAGTCAATCAAAATTAGTTTGCTGAAGCTTTACTTTTATTGGTCAAGTTTAAAAATTCGAGCTTCTTATTGGATGAACAGAATAAGACCCTCCCCTTTCTCCACACAAGCCATTATGCAGTCATGAAGCGAAGAATTGTGTTGCAAATGGTCCACCTGTGACAATTCTTTTTATATTATTTTGTGGAAAGTGATTTTCGACGTGAAACGGACCATTCACCTGAATCCAGGAATTGTCCAGAAGGACTTCACCATTTTAGAAAGGGTAAGTAGCTTTTTAAAGCTAACACTACTAACCGTATTAGCATACTGTTGGTCCACTTCGCAGTTTTTATCACCTTTCTGTTTGAACTTGCCTTTATTTTTGTCACTTTGATACTGTTAAAGTTTAGCTAATTTAATATATGTCTCTTTCTCAATGTGAGACATATTAAAAAGAGAGAAAGTGCCAAACATCGGTCATCTAAATGGTTTATTTTGATGCCATGTAAAATGTTTACATGGCTGTATGTTAAATCATGGTAATTCCTGTAATATGTTGTATATTATAAGAATTTTATTTAATATATTAACTTTTTAACTTCTGTTATTAAGAATAGATATTAGAAATTTATTTCCACTAACTACTTTTGTTTTTCAAATGAAAATTCATTACTTTAATATAAAAGATCACTATAAATTTATTCATGGAAAATTTATATTTTTTTGTTTTTTAAGAGTTTTTATGTCCAGTAAGAAAAATGACTAATTTCTGCTGTGTCATAGTTGTCTGGAGAAATATATTCATGACTCTTAACAAAGGGTAAATTTCATGATTAATCAAACTTGAGAAAATCCTGACAAATCCTGTACATTAAGGGAAATGGACCAAGATCACGTTTTTCTACAAGGTGAACACATCAAACTCCTTCATCCTTACAATCTGACGATTAACCAAAGCAGTGAGAGAACGCTGCCAAAATTCATATGATAACGATGCCAACAAAAGTCTGAAAATGTGAGGGTGAATTGGGCAATTTGTCATTCTCTAGGTAGGGTAAATAGGAGGTTTGAAACAAACAAAAACCATAAACCAAAGTTGGCAGAAGATTTTATCATTTCAAAACTCAGTTTTAGGGTTTTAAAACTTTTTTTTGTGTAAACATGCAGAAAGCAGTTTTCAGATGTTACATTAAAGGTTTCAGATGTTCTTTGCAAACTAATGCAGTGGGACAACAGTGCCAAATCCAAACATGTTAATTTAATTACAGCAAGGCTGCAACAAGATGTTGGAATCCCTGAAAATGTGAAGCTGACACTTTGTAATATGCATGTTTCACTTATAAAAAATTCTGGCTCAAATTATGCTTGGAAAGATTCAAAATAAAATTTCAGACATTCATAATACTTTTCAAGGTTTCCCAACTTAATTTCAGACTTGGAAAACTTTATTACAACACTGACTTTCAAGGTTTCAAAATGTTTTCTTTTACTTTCAGATGATGCATGGTAGGATTATCATCCCATAGCACTCTGAACTAAGGCCAAGGCCAACGGAGCCTGTTCAGCCGGTGGAGGTAAGAGAGGGCTGGGGTTCTTTGCTCACGTTTCTGAGAAAAACTCTGACAGATATTTAATAATTTTTCAGCGCTTTTTAAATTGAAAACGAGAGAGGCTTCATTTCCCTCATTTATTTTGGTTCCCCTGTGTTTTCGAAGCTAAAGCCACATTCCTCTGCCCTGCGTCACTGTTTTATATTTCCAGTGATCTCTCAAGTGTTAAAAATGTTGAATATTCACTATTATTTTGTTCTGTTTCATGCAGGTTCTGGCCATTTATTGGCCTCAGATTTTATTATACCAATAACAACACATTACATGAATGTTGCGTGTCATTATTTATCCTGCTCGTTTTGGACGACGTGATCACTTCACTCGAGAATAGCCAGACTTGTTCTTCTAATTTAGAAGATTGTTTTTCACGGCTCATTTTGTGATTTGATGTGCTTTTCTAAAACGCTTTTCCAAGCGAGGGCTGAGCAAGAGGCAATTCCTGGGCTGTGTTTTTGCCCCAGTCCACCGTTGGTCATCATGTTCAGAGAAGCAGTCAGTCGCACGTTAAATGTCTCTGTGATGATGTAGAAAGAAAACAGGTTTTTCGGTTTGTTTTATTCAGCATTTTAGTGGGAAACTGGAAAATTCTGCACAAAGGACAGACGCAGCTATTTCATGTTCTTTTGTGAGACTGAATTATTCCCCGGCATTTTTGTCCTTGATTGATGTACTTATGAATGAGATTATAGTTGATAGTTGAAGCACTAAATATTCCTTTTAGTGTTTTATTTATCATTTTATTGAGTTATTTATGCATTTGCTTGCTCACTTATCCCTGAAATTGATACAATTTTTGATTAATTTAGCCTTTAACTGAAAGAAACAATCCAAACATGCTATTTTCTTGGTGAAAATCAGTAAAAACAGGACTAATGTCACGTTTTGCCCACTTTTGCCCCACAACCTTTCAGAAATAATATCAGCTGTAAGATCCCCTCTTGCTGACTGACATTTTATCTGTCTCATCGCTGAGGAGGCGAATGAGAAGGAAAATGCCACAGTCAGAACAACAGCAGAGATGCTATCGCTGCAGGCCACTGTGGGGACATCCCCAAGCAAAGCAGCCTTTTTAATCTGAATTTTTATAAGCTTTCCCTGATGCCGCTTCTTCCTGCCTCTGTCGTCATGATTTACCAGGCAGAGTTGATAATGGATTGTGGACTTTGCTGTGATTTGTGGATTTAGGCAGGAAAATAAGTCAGTCCCACTGGTTTGTGTTGTGAATCTCCATTTCAGAACACAGCAAGCGTCGCGTCAGACATGGACTGAATCCCTTCCTCTTTTCAGGAGTCTTGTTTTCATTTTGTTTAAAATTCACTGATTCAAAATCATCTTTTTCCAACCTACTTCCTGCTTTGTCTGTTTGTTTGCGAGTGTTAAAAAAAATTAAAAATTGTTCACTGAATAAGGACAACTCAAACAAAGGGAATATGTCGACGCTTAATGTTTTAATCCAGTTGTAAATGATCATTTAATGCACTGTGTGCCAAGTTTGACGCTCTGCGTGCACGTGTGTGCTTATGATAATCACAAACCAGGAGGCTGCTGTTTTTTTTCTTTCCTGCAAATCCAGGTAGATTAATTCTGTCTGTCTCAGCAGGGACGACATGAAATTGGCAAAGAAATGTCCCTGATGCCTCAAGACACACACACACTTGCAGAAACCACCATGCTGATATTCATACAATCCACCAAGGAAACCTCCTGCCACTCCTGCAAATGCTTGTTCCTCACGCTTAATCATATTTACCTCCACAAACGCACACTGTTACACACACACACACAGATAACCCATCCACGCATACAGTCACGCAAACATAATAAATCACACTTACATTTTGGGAAACTTGTGTGTGCCTCTAATGTATATATTCACACTAAAACACACCCACCAGAATTTTGTGTTTCATCTTCTACAGGAGCAGTTTGAGTAAAGAAAAGAGAACAAAAGCAACAATCTGCTGCCATTTTTAGACTCACACAATAGATATTATTGGCTGCGTGTGCTCGTGTGTGTTTTCTGATGGGAAGGGGGGGTGAAGATGTGTGCAACTGCCAGTAAATCCTTTCTGCAGCCAGCTGTGGTCACATTGCCCCCTTGTGTCAAAGGTTAGGAAGTGCTGTCTCCACCCTGAGGTGCTTTACGTTTACTTCACTCCATGGTCTCCGAACAGACAAACAGAATCATCTATAGTGATAAACCTATGAATCTGGGGGGGTTAAAAGGGCATGCAAACACAAAACAGTGAGAATAATCACATCTCAGGAGGTGAAATTGATGCCACAACATCCAATAAAAGTGTTTCAAACTGCATGGCAAAGTTGTGGATTTTTCACTTGGTTTTTCTTTTAATCTGAAAGCTAAAGGTTAACATTTGGCTTTGAGTAAAATGTTTTGATCATCGCAGACCTTAAACCCCTCAAAGAATCTTATCTTACAACTCTGGTCCCACACTGTCAGCAAGAGTTTGGCCAAAAAATGAACAACTTAACTCAAGAAGAAGAATTGTTGTCTAAGTAACCAGGAGGTTAACAAGAAGGTTACCTAGGTCTCAGTTGGAGTTGTCTGCATTCAGTGTACATAAACGACTTAAACAATGAAAATAGTTCATTCTCATTATATGATCCTGATGGATGGATGAAATGGCAGCACTGGGCGTAGTGGTTAGCACGGTGAGGCTGGTTCGACCCTCTGCTGGGAGGAGGTTAAAAAGTGGTCTTTCTGCGTGGAGTTTGCATGTTTTGCCCGACGTGTACATGTGGGTTCTCTCTGGGTACTCCGGCTTCCTCACACCAATAAGACATGCATGTTTGGTTGATTGATCACTTATTTCATGTAGGTGGCTTTGGATAACAGCGTCTGCCAAATGGCTGTAGAATAGAAAATAAAAGCAAATGCAGATCATTTTACTGTAACAATGGACCCAACTGAAACCAGCAAGAAATTGGATGAAAGAACTAGCTTAGAAGTAGGCCTGGGCGATGTCGCCAAAATATAAAATCTCAGATTTTTTAAAACCAAATCCAATTTCCGATTTTTTTATTTTTATTTTTTTCACTTTACTGTAAAGAAAAAGAAATAAAATTACAAATGTCAAAAATTATTCTTTTTCAAAAATGCTTTTATTGCGATCAGCCTAAAAGTTGACTTAAATTTAAAGTGCAACTAAATAAGCTGTTAAACAAGATTGTAAAAAGAGATGCAGGCGCTGCCACTGTAAACATTATAAGTAACAACATGTTTGTACTTAGTGCGTTTCCACTGTAAGATAGTTTTTAAGTTTTGATCATACATTTAAGAATAGGCCTCACTTCACATGTAATTTTATTCTAAAATAAATAACTGATAAATAAATAAATAAAAATGCCTCCTCTTGGAAGAAAAATGATTCCTTTTAGAGTATTTTAACATTAAATAACCAAAACAATTTCCC